>NW_010359460.1:60668-181462 GCF_000414095.1 Morus notabilis | reverse complement strand
CTACATTCCTGCTCCTTGATGCTATGTAGTAAACTATGACTAAATGCATGATGGAAATTGTGTTTCATTGTATTACAATGCAACTGATGGATTTACCTTTTATGATATTTGCGAAATTATGATATTAATTTGATAATATTCTTTTCTGCATCACTTCTTACATGGTCCAACAAAAGTGTCATGAATGATTTTGCGCTCATTCCTTCTGCTTGATTTGCAGAATTGATGAAGAGCAAGCAATAGAGGATTCTGAAGATGGTCCGCCGGAATTGCTTTTTATTCATGGGGGTCACACAAGTAAAATATCCGACTTCTCGTGGAACCCATGTGAAGATTGGGTCATTGCTAGTGTCGCTGAGGATAACATTCTTCAGATATGGCAGATGGCAGAGAACATCTACCATGATGAAGATGATTTGCCGGAGGAATCCACAAAGGCTTCTTAATTTTAGGTTGGTGAAATTGAGTAGTCAAAGGAGGAGAAAAAAAAAAAAAAAAAACGATTAGAAAATGGCGTTACTAGGAATTTTCTTTTATTTATTTCCTCTGTAATATTTTCACGATCCTTTCGCCCCTTATACTACATGTGAAAATGGGTATTCTGTTTGCTCAGCAAGTAATGAAACAAATCACTTGTACTGATTGACCCGTGTACGTTGATTAAATGCTTAATTTGGTGGAGAAAATGTTAATTTATTTTAATACGCTTTGATGTCTTTTTGGAAAACATGGTTGACTCGTCTGACCAGATTTTGGCACAAACTTAACATACTTGTTATTCATCGTGTGATTAGTAACCTGTTTTAAATGGCAGTTCAGAATGAATATGCTCGAGTGTGAAGGAATGGGGTAAACCGGTATTAGGGTCCGTTTAGAATAGTTTGGATAATGTATGAAAAAGAGCTTTTGAATCTATCTAGATGAATAGGTGAAAACACTTGTTTAATTGTTACAAAACCTAATGTTATATAAGAATATTGACAGTATTTTTAATTTATTGCTCACAAATAAAAGGTTAAAATATAAATAAAAAAGCTTTTCAATTTTTTTTTTTTTTTTTTGTTTTTTTTTTGTTTAAGGTGTCGACAACATGCTTGCCTTGCCTGTACTATTCTATATATAGTCTATTGACCAGCCTTTTGTAGTATATAGTAAAAATAATATAAAAAAAGGTCTTCATAATTACCCCCCCTATAACCCCCTATGATTTATATCTCCTTTTCTTCCTACTATATTAAATCCAAAGAGATTATTTTATCTCATCTACATTGCTGATTGTACTTATCTTGGTCCATGTTTTTAATTAGAATTTAGAAACCTTACGTGGTGTGGCCAATCTCATTGTTTCTACCGTCCAATAAAATTAATCAATATTTATGTGCAACACAAATTTGCCATTGTGACCGTGACTTCTGAAAGGAACAATGTCCTCGAGAGTACGCAGCAAGCAAACGTTGCGGTTGGTGCCGACTGTATATTCCCACCTTTATTTACTATTTAAATTTAAATACATAGCTTGTTTCGCAATGGTGCATTTGAAGCTTGTCTTTTGTGTGTTTAGAAAAAAGATTTGTGTCATAGTTTGAATTATGGTTCGTGATTCGCTACAGTATTTTTTCTCATAGAATGTACACATGAAATGAAAATGATTTTAAATCATAATTTTAAATCCATAATCCAAACGCCTACCACTTTTTTGTAATAATTCATTTTTGATGGATGGTCATAGAATGCCCAACGTTTTCTGCACAAAAATACATCCAAAACTTCCAAGTTGGATTTTGCTAATTTGAACATTTAGGACAAATATTACCTTCTCTTATCCACCCATTAAATTACATTATAAAAAATTGAAAGAATGTTACATCTAATTAATATCATCTAAACTTTCATTAAAAAAATCATATAAACTAAAAAAAATTGCAAAACTGACAAATTCCGCGGATATGGTCGGTAGGATTTTTATTTTATAGAATTTTTATCTCATACATGTTATTAAAATCACTAAGAAATACGACCAATATATGTATGTATACAATAAAAAAAAAAAATCAGCTTAATTGTAGTGGTGGTGTTGTGTAGAACTAGAAAGTGAAAAGAGCTCACGAACAACACACGTCGGCTTAATTATGAGTTATTCTTTTAGAGTGTAACTTGAGTATAATTTGAGTGTAATTTTTGAGTTGAATTTGAGTTATAACTTGAGTTGAAGTTGTAACTTGAATAAAGTTGAGTGAAGTTGAATAAAGTTAGAACTTAAAAGAACGTGAACTTGAATAAAATTGTAACTTGAGTTTAAACTTTTTCTGAGTTTTGTTGCAAAAGAACAACCCCTTATTTTTCGTACAATTAATTAAACTAATCCTCCCAAAACCCCATATTATAACATGGCGTTCTCTGATTTCTCTTCCAATTTTCAAACTTAAAAACCCATTAAAAGGTCTTAATTCAAGAATTAATGATAAAAACTCCACTTTTCTTCCCCTCCACTCACCCTCTCTTCGCTTTCAAACCTCATTAAACCCTCTTTTAACTTTTCCTTTCTCTCTCTCCTCTTTCTTTCTCTCTCTAAAAAAAGCCGAAGGAAAAGCAGTGGGAGAGGACTGAGAGAGGAGAAGAAGCCCAACATAAATTTTCCGCCCTCCCAGAAAAAGCCAAAAAGAAAAGAAAACTCAAATCTCTCCCTCTTTTTTTTTTCCCTCTCTCTTCGGAACCCTAGGAGAGAGAAATTTTGCGAAGAACCGACGAAGAAGATGGGCCAGAAGTCGCTGATCTACGCGTTCGTCTCTCGAGGGACTGTGATTCTCTCGGAGTACACGGAATTCAGCGGCAATTTCAACTCAATAGCTTTTCAATGCCTCCAGAAGCTTCCCGCCGCCAACAACAAGTTCACTTACAACTGCGATGGCCATACCTTCAATTACCTCGTCGACAATGGCTACAGTACGTTATCTTCTTTCCTTCCGTTTGGTTCCTGAGAAAATTCTTGGTAGAGTTAGAAGATCGATATGCGGTTGGGAATTTACCTGATGGGCAATGTGTTACGCTGCTTTCGTGATGTTCATTTTTTTTTCCCCTAAATCTTGAGATTTTGTTTTGGCTTTTTCTTTAATGTTTCATTTTAGATCGGTTTTAATTTGATTGCTCTCTTGACGAACTGAGGTTAATTTCAACTGTTGCGATCTGGCGTTGGTGCGACGAAATGGAGATTTGGGGCTGTGTGTTATATTTCGTCTTAACGTGATAAGGCCGAAAATTTTATGGAGCGGACGGGAAGTCCTTAAGAAGGAACAACAAAGAAAGAAGAAGATAAGAACCAAAGATTTTAGGGAAACAATGTAGAGAAAGAGACATAAAGTTGTTGAGTATTTTGTTTTTTAATTTTTTTGTAGTTGATTAATTTAGGACCTTATTTGGTAGTTTGGCTGATTGATTCCGGGAAATGAAGCTTTACATATTCCCTTAGGTTAACTTGAATTTCTATATAAGCAAACAATTAAAGCATCACGAAGTTTATATTTTTGGTATCGTGTATATGATAGCATAGTGCAAGTATTTATGGTATTCCTCGACCCGTTTTTACACCTCTAATTTAGATATGGCTGACACATAATAAAACTAAAGAATGCTCGTGAATTAGTATATGAAGTTGTTTATCGAAGAGCATGAAAATTAATGTCTGGATCAATGCTTAGATTTTAATTTGTTTGGCAGAATTGTTGTGAACTTTCTAATTTAGTGAACTTCTAAATTATTTAAAGAACTTTGGAACGCCATGACATAATAGTGTGGCTTAATAGTTAAATGAATATATTTATTTGAGTAGCATTAATAAATTATTATTTTTTATTATTGACTGAAGCTGGTTGATGTTGCAGCATATTGTGTGGTTGCTGATGAATCAGTTGGAAGACAAGTACCTCTTGCTTTTCTAGAGCGTGTCAAGGATGATTTTGTGTCAAAATATGGTGCTGGCAAGGCTTCCACAGCTGCTGCAAACAGTCTTAACAAGGAGTTTGGGTATTGTACTCTCTTTTAGATAATATAATAACATGTTGAATGTATTCTTTCTTGTTAAAGAACCTGACATACCTTATCTGTTTATTTCAGACCAAAATTGAAGGAACATATGCAGTACTGTGTGGATCATCCTGAGGAGATTAGCAAGCTTGCAAAGGTGAAGGCCCAGGTTTCAGAAGTTAAAGGTGTTATGATGGAGAATATTGAAAAGGTAGATGTGCCATCGACTTTAACTTGAATAGACAGATTCTCACCTTGAAGCATTTATATGTATTTTATTGTTAGAAGCAAAATTCCTGAAAATGAGAATTCCTAAATTGACTTAAAAACCCAAAACATTTGCCAAAATGTTGAAATAGACTGCAGAAAGAGTCTTCGCACGAATCCATTGTAGGCTAGAACCTAAACACCTTAATTGGAGGTTTTGTTATCTAAAAATAACTGGAAGGTTTAAGTGGTATACTATTTTCCTCAAAACTTGGGACATAGGGTGTGAGGGCTTTCTACATCTTAATGGACCGATATTGAATACATTTTTGAAGTTGAGAACTTCATGAGATATGAAAACTTTGTTATTTCTATGTAACATTTTGATTTTAGTTCCTTTTGTTTGTTCTGATAAACAGAAAGTAAGGATGATTTAGAAGGCAATTTTAAGGTAGATAAACTACTGTATCAGCCTGTAGTTTTAACTTTTACCGCTTTCAGGATCGAGTGATCCCAATCACAGTTTGATAGAAGACTTCTTATCGTTATTGATGTATATAGGAGACTTATGTTCAAAACTGCTTTAGGTTAGGGACTCAATGAATAGGTTTAGCTTAGGTGAAAAAGAAAAGGTAATGACACAGGAAATTGAAACAAAAGAAGCAAACTATGTCCAGCGTATGTCTTAACAAAGTGGCACTTGTTGAAGACTATTAAACAGATGGTAGCAGGCCTGACTTATTTGTAGTATTAATATTTAGATCCACAAAACTGGATCCACCCTGTTCCATTCATGGGGAATAATTTAGAACTGAACTGCGGTAGGCATGAGTTTGATAAGAACTGAAGTGTGGTAGGCATGAGCTGAAGTTGGAACATGTAAACCGCTTGCAGGTTAAACGATTCCTTGTGCTAGTCTGCCTTTCCGCTGCTTTAATGATTGTTTTTATGTTGTTTTTATTTTCTTTGTTTTTTACTTTTTTTGGTTTGTTGGAATTGACATCTCAAGTTTGCCTTCAGGTTCCCGTTTTTTTTTTTTTTTTGGTTATTTTAATATTATTGTTCTTTTTATAAAATGACTGCATTTAAAAGCAGAACTTCCCAACTCAGAGAAGATTAGTCTCTCTTTTTCCTGTATAATTTGTTAAAATTTCTATCGACATTCTCGTTTATTATTTCCATTGATTCTTCGAGGCAAAGTTAATTAGAATAGCCCGTAAAATCACAAGCTTTCTAAACTTATTGTTTGTGTTGAGGTTGAGCTATTTCCACAGGCGTGCAGAAGTTGTGTTTGTCTTGAAATTTGTTTCTTTCATTTCTTCTCGATTGATATTTTGCAGGATAGTCCTTAAACTCCTTTTTATTTTTATGCAGGTTCTTGACAGAGGGGAAAAGATAGAACTTCTGGTTGATAAGACTGAGAACCTTCATCAACAGGTCAATTGTGCTCTCTGTCTCTGTATATGCATTATGACCAAAATTTTGGTTTTAAATATGAGGCAAGACGTAAAGGCCTATAAGGATTTCAAATTTGTGTACTTGTTTTTCTCTACACCCCTCTCTCTGCCTTTCTTTCAATTTGTATACTCGTTTTTGTTTACACCCCCGCCTATAAGGACTTGATTAAACTGGTTTTTTTTTTCCCTACACCACCTTTCCTTGCCCTCTCTTAAGTCTCTTAATTTATAATTTTATGTACTGGCTTTTACCTACACCCCCATCCTGCCCTCTCTCAACCGGTCAGAAGTTCTATCTATGCATGCATCATTATGTATGTAATTTTAACTTTTGAATTAATGAAGTTTGGAAGTCAAGGCTTTGATGTAGTTGAAATCTGTAAACTTACTCTTTGCACTTTTATTATAACTTGATCTGCCAAGTTTTGGGTCGTTTCAACTTTCAAGGACCAAGGTTTTATCATTAACTTGCATTAAATAAATAGGTTAAGAAGTTTTCTCTGTTGTGTGAATGCAAAAACAGGTTCAAAATTTGGTGAGAAGAAAGTTTGTTGTTGTACTAGAATTTACAAGAGTGGTGCTTGGATAAAGATATAATGTATAATTTGAAATTAGTTACAATTTATGCTTTTCTCACTTGATGAATATTAATTTGAATACAGGCACAAGACTTCCGAACTGCAGGGACGAAGATTCGAAGGAAAATGTGGTTGAAGAACATGAAGATCAAACTGATTGTTTTGGGCATCCTTATTGCGTTGATCCTCATCATAGTCCTCTCTGTATGCCATGGTTTTAACTGTGGAAAGTGAGCGTTTTTCTCGGGGAGGCTTTTGATCATGTTGATCAATCAATCTTTTGCGATTATTGTATAAGATAAAAACATTCCCATTGTATGTAGTGGAAAAAGGCAGCTATATCCAGGTATTTGGCACAAAGAAACCTAAAATATTGTGTGAATGGATAATATATAAGTTTTTGTTCTGAAATACTTTCCAGAAGAAGGTCTAAAAAAATGAATCCCTTATCGCTCTTACAAAATGAAGTTTGTTTTGATTTGAGATTGTTAGTTTGCGGTTTATATACTGCCTATTGTATAATAAAATATCTTAGTGAGCAACTTTTATCTCAAAGCAATGATACGTTGTTCTTCTGAATTTAAACTATTTCAGACTGTTGGTTATTTCGAAACTCCTTGGTTACTGTTTTATAGGAATTGAAATACTTTGAGTGGGATTTTATTTTCTTTTGGAAGGAGTTTATTTTAGTTTGAATGCATGATTTTGCATAGAGATGTCAATTGGGCTGGGCCGCTCATCAAGCATGATGACACGGCACAAAAAATTTTTGGGCCGGGCACGGCATAACACGAGATTATAATGGGCTAAGCTAAGCACGACATGAGGTGATGGGTTATGTAGAGTTCATAATTTTTGATACGTGGACCTAACACGATAACAAACACGAGCACAACATTCAACTGATTAGGGGAACTAACTTGGCTGATTTTTTTTATTTTCCTCCACTTAGAGAGGAACTGGCATTCAGCTGAAGGCGTGTTTAGTTGGGGGTAAGAGAATGCAATGCAATGGCCATGAACCCAAATGGGTGGAATAGGCATTCTGCGTTGAGCAGCCTTATACAGTCCTGTCGGACAAGTGGTCCCGTCACTGGTGGTCCACACACGGAGCTCATCACTTGTGAGTGAGACCCGCTACGGTTGAGTGATTGGGCTACTGTCGCGGGATGAAAAGTGTTTTACTTCCCCATTCATTTGGATAAATTCATTCCATTACACACACATATATATTCATCATAATATTCCCTCAGATTAGACCTATCAATGATGTGAGGTTCGCAAACCTGCTCAAAACTGCATAAACCGCTTCATCTCAACTGAATAGTGGACTTCCGCTCAAATGTTGTGGGCTGCTAAGTGTTCTCGACCTACAGTCTCAACTCAACCCATAACATTTAGGTTTTATTCGCTTCGCGGATTCGAATTTTTAATTTAAGTTGATATATGATATTGTTTGAGAGTTTTTAATTATAGTAAAAAAAAGTTAAATGTGACATTTTCTGATAGTTTTTAACTGTAAAAGCTTAGAATTGAAACTTGAATTTGTGAAATAAACGAGAACTAAATAGTTGTAAAAATTAGACAGTATGATTTTTTTTTTTTTTTTTGTTAAAGTTGAATTAAAATATTACTTAGTTTTACAAATAACACTTATACGGCTGATTTTTTGAATTATATTTTTCAGCATTTCAAACATTACCACTTCAATTGATTTTGTTGTGTTGTTTTTCTTTTTAAAAAAAAAACTAATTTCCATGTTTTTCTCAAATTGCACTTAATTCATTAAGATTTCGAATTAACTTTTAGCACGTTACAGTGCTCTTTTCAAATTTTGTAAATTTAAATGAATCGCCTAATTCATATATAGCATATCACATATATATTGCTATCTCGTTTTGACTCCGTGCAAAACCTTTATTTTGGATATCGTAATTAGAAATATTTCATTAAATATTTTATTTTGGACTTGGTTGATTATTAATTTGCCTCGGACGAGTTGATTGTTGCTTGTAAATGCATTTTCTTTAACTTCACCGATCACCATTAGGCTCGTAGCGTTAACGGATGGATAGTTCACCAGATTCTTGACCCATGGGACTTAAGTTCGAGCCGTGGCATGCCCAAAATCATAAGTAGTTTTTAAAAATCTTGTTGCCTTGCTTCAAGGCACCTGATTAGAACCATTTTAGTAGCCAAACAAAAATTTAAAAACCAGCGGGAAGAAAAAGCAGGAAAGCAATGTCCAAAACCCCAAAAAACACTTCTATGTATAATCAAAACCCCTTCCATCCCATTACTATTTTTTAACACAAGTTGGATGATTTTGATAGTCTTTTTCTTTAACAGAAAATGCAACGAAAACTATGCGATTACGTTTCCTTTCAAATCCCCAACAAACAGCAAAAGAATAGCAAGCAAAAATAACAAAACAAAAACTCTCTTACAGCCTATTGTCATTTGTTTTTAATCAACTTAAGAGACTTATCTTTTTTCATCTTTATCATTATCTTCATTACCTACAGCGTTAAAGTAATCGTTGCTATTCCCATTTCTGTTTCTATGACCATCCCAGCACACCCTTTTACCTCCTTTACTAACCCCACTCTTCAAATTCACTCCAATCTTAAACCTCACTTTCTCTCTCTCCTTTCCCAACTCCAAATTCCCATTCTCCACCGCCATATCCACTTTCTCCCCAGTCACACACTTCTCCAAACAATTTTCCCACAACTCCTCGCCGCTCCTCGATACGACGCCGCACTCGCCCGTCGTCGTCTCGGGGACTTCCGGCAGCCAATTCGGAATGTGCGCAGCTCTGAGAACCGAAAACCTTCCGACATTGTCGCAGGCCACTTTGACTGATCCCAATCGCCGCGGAATCGGCCTCGCGAATGGGGTCTCGACGGCGTAATCGACGTAATCGGCTATTTCAGCGAGATCACTCGATTTCAGGAGGCAAAAATCGGAGCGGCGGAAGTTGGAGGAGGAGCCGGAGATGCCGTGGGTAGTTCGGAGATCGCGGAGGGCGTTGGAGAGGTCGAAGAGGTTGGAGTCGGAGCGATTGGCGGCGGCGGCAAAGGCGGAGGAGGACTTGGCGATGGCTTGGAGGTACTTTGTGGCGACGACGGTTAGGGTATCGAGGGCGGAGAGCTGGGCGGACTTGAAACCCACGTATTGGCAGATCTGCGAAACGGCGATTCTGGCCACTGCGAAGCAGAAATCCGATGGGGATTCTGCTGTTGGACTTGGAGTCGCCATTGTTGGAGGTTTTGATTTTGATTTTGGTTTTGGTTTTGGTTTTGGTTTTGATTTCATGGTGGGATTTTGCGTTTGGAGGAGTTTCCGTTAAACCCTAAAAACTGGGTACACGAACTTTCTGAAAGGGAAAGAAAGTATGGTCGCTTTTAACAGGGTTTAGGATTTTCATTTTTCTTTTATTTTGGGATTTTATTTGTTTAATTTAATGACTGATTACTGATTACTGATTACTGATTACTGATTACTGATTAGTAGTTAGAAGTTAGAACCAAGACCATCCATCCATGAGACTTGGAAGGTGGGGGCGGGAATTCTTTTTTTTTGTTTTTGTTTTTGTACGGAGGCTTATTTGTGAAAAATCACAAAAAAATCCTGTGTTTCTTTGGGTAAATAGGCCCGAAAACCCAAAAGTTTACCAGTTAGTTCGAGAAAGGCCTAACTTGAACAAGGTCCAAGCCCGAACAAGCCTGATTTGACTTGAGCCCGATAGTAACTGTGTAAACTAGGGGACTTTACGGAAATATAAGAAATCAAAGGCTAAAATTGACTTTTGCCAAATAAGACATGTCATCATACTATCAAATGTATACCGGCGGTGAATGTGGCCAGTAAACCCTGAGATACCAGTGGTAACCGCACGTATCCACCGGTATCATTTCACATTATATCCGATGAATTTTACCATATTTTCTTACTTTATTCTTGAGTATTTTGTGCTTAGTTTGTTCTTTTGTGTTTTGTAGGCGTTTTGGTAGCTAAAGAGGACATGTTTAGGTGATTTTCAGTCGTCATGGCCGTGAAAACGGCCGCCGCGGCGCCACTAGAGCTGAAAACACGTCTCGGACCAGAGAGACTGGTGCTACAAATCAATGGGCGCTGTGGCGCCCACCCGCCTTCAACACGGTGCTGCAGCTCTGTATTCTTGGCGCCATGGCGCCTGCTGCTGTCACACTCCGTCTTGATTTCCATAGCACCGCGACGCTACGTACCAAGGAGCGCTACAACACTTCAATGCGAATAATTCCGTGTTTTTGAGCCAAAATTGCTCCGAGTTTGCCTATTTTGACCCCAACTCGGGAAACCTAAAATAATAGGTGATTCTAGTGCTGATTGAGACACTTTTTCCTTAGTTTTTCATAGCCATCTTTTAGAGAGAAAGAGAGAGAAGCAAGGAAGAATCCATTGGAGCTCAAGAAGATTTGTCGGCATAGAGAATTCTTGAAGATCATCATAGAGTTTTTATCTTTTCCTTCTTCCTCCTGAACTCGGGATGTCTTTAGTTTATTTTTCTTTGTTTGATTTTACAATCATATTAGACATGGATTTGTGATTGAATCTTGTGATTTTTTTTTTTTCTAATTTTTTGTTGAAATCGTTTATGTTATTCTTTGCTCAACTTTGAAGTCCCGTTAGTTACATTGTGCAAGTTGAGAGCTTTTTGTTAATCGAGAATTTTTCTCACGCTTCCTTGGATTCTAGTTATGAGGAAGTCGTGTTCTTCATGATAATTGTGTAGAAATGAGCCTTCATACTTGCCTTTGCTTCTCTATCAATCCCGAATGGACATGTTGAACTCCGAGTGGCTTCGCGTATATGTTTAGTAATGAATGACTCAGTAGAGGTACGATTAACTTTGTCGTATATGTCAAGTAACAAATCACTATGACACAACACGAGTGGCTCCATTGCCTCTGGTGAACTTTAATGGACATCATGATCTTTGTCGGTCGAGTGTTGATTGGCACGATCGATCTCAAATTGTTCTATCAAGTGATTTTATGTCTTTGTAAAAGTGCTAGTAAGCTTAATTTCTATCAAGATGTCATGAATGAGCATGACTTCCATCGGTAGGTGAGCGAGCAAAATCTCTTTGTTGAAGACATGATATGTAATATAGATCTCACTGAAAACCTTCTTAGTAAAATCCCATAAGCAGAACTTATAAAGGGAAAAAAAGTGTAGGGTGTTTGATATGAGGATTCATGTCATGATTCGAATTATGGTTCGTAGCTCACTACAGTATTTTTATTCACAAAAAATATACGTAAACCGAGAATGATTCTGAATCTATGAACCAAACGTCTATATAACGTTTGTCAGAAATAGACGCCAAGAGAACTAATCCAAGTTTATCAGCAACATAATTACCATTCATGTAATTGGGAGAAACCTTAACTTAGCAGCCCAAGAGATTACCCGACGCCATCTATTCCTATATTTCCACGACACTCGAGCAAAAGAAGAATTGAATATCTAATAACGACATGACTAGAATACATTCTTTAATCACATTCTACCCAAAGAATCTGCCAATGGAACTTCCAAACATTCTCAATAAGATACTAGCAATAAGAAGAGAGAGAAGTAAACAACATATTTGTTGTAAATAATGTCAATAAATGGCACGTTTTAAAAGTATTTGAAGTATATAACACATGTACATATAAATAATAAATTCACTTATTAAATAGATTATTTACCTAGTAAATTTTGCTATTATAAATTTCAAATATTTAAACCTGTTATTAACTTACTTTAATTTCGTAAAAGTTTATTTATAATACAACAAAAAACAAAAAAAGAGTAAATAAACAAGAACTCCCAATGTTATTAGAAAATCAATAATTATTTAATCATGTTATAGTTTATTTTAAAGCAATTTTTAAATTTTATAGCTAGATTGATGATGAGGTTATTTACCGACAAATTAAGTACTTTTGAATTTCAATATTTGTGAGGTTTCAAGCATTTTTGTTAGTTTGCCGTGTTTTTGTTAGAATAATTAATAAATGGGAAATTAGGTGAAAACAAGGAAAAAATTAGAGTTTTAGAAGCTATCGGGACGAGCCACGGATGAGGGCAAGAACCCACTCAAACCGTCGCGCGAAACGGGGCAAAAAACACTCAAGAGCAGCCCTGGGTAGGGGCTGGAGCGCGCTCACGGCAGGATGGGCATGAGGGGGTGCAACCTTCTGGGCGGCCGCGTGCACCAGGCATGCGCCATGCCCCTATTGTGCTGAAACGAGGTTTTTGGGTTTTTTTGGCCCTTGATTATAGTTGGCCATTTTTGACTTAGATGAAGTTATTCTCCAATTTTGGGCACATTTAAGCAAAAGAAACCTAGTTCCCAACTTGGAGAGGAGGAGAGGCACAAAAATTCCTAGAGAGAAGAGCTTGGAGTTGGAGATTCTTGAAGAATGCTTAGGAGAGATTCTTGAGGAGTTGAAGGCTTGAAGTTCATCTCCACAAGAGTGTTCTCTTCCTTCTCCCTTTTTCCTTTTCTTTGTAGTTTTTTCGTTAGTCTAGGTTGTTGTGAGTCTGAGAGGAGATCAACACTTAGATAATCTCATTGAGAGTCTAAGATATTGTGAGACCGAGAGATGATCAAGACCTTAATTATCAACTAGGATTTCGATTGTTGTGAGACCAGGAGGCGATCGACTTTTGAGTTCTATTTAAGGGCTAAACTTAATGAGTGTATAAGTAAATGGGTTAGAGAGGAATATTGATTCTGGTATTCATGCATATGATTTCGTTTGACGCTCAAGAGAGGTAGCGATGTTAGATTAGGTCCCTTGATTACTGATTTGAGTGGAATTGGCAAACATTGGCTTAATAAGATGAACATAGAAATGATAAGGTGAAGTCAAGTCCCCAGTACATTTGTGCATAAAAGTTTTCATATTTTATCTTATTTTTGTATCTATATTTGTTTAAGTTATATTTTATTTCATTTAGTTCGGTTGCCTAAATAAAATTGAGTTACGATAATCACAATACTTAGAAACACCGTACGCTTGCAGACAAGCATAGATCAAACAACAAAAGATGGAAACAAAAACAGAAGAAAAGGTGAGTTACATATTCCCGTTAAAAATGCTAAGGATAACAAGAAAAATGATTGCATTGATAATTGAATTAAATAAGGAAAAAATAAGACAAATTACCCTCAGAGTATATAAGTCTGAAATTTTATCACTTACTCTTAATTAATATTATTTTTAATCAAATAACTATATTAGTCAAAAGATATTAATAAAGAATAATGATAAAAATTCAAAGTCATAAGTTTAACAAGTTTCTCATTGAATAGCCGACATCATTTCTCCATTTACAACGTCGTTCAAATCAAGGAGAGCTGAGTCTTGATATGCTCTAACTGGTCTTCTAAGATATGTGTTGGTTGTGGGACCAAGAATGAAGAATGGAGCGGTCCAAAAAGCGACACTGCTCAACAATGGCAGAAAATCAACGTCGTTATGCTGATATCTAGAGTCCCAACTTTTATCCTTTCCACAAGAATATTTATGGAAGGGAAAATTTGTATGCTTCCAAAAGGTTTAGGCGTGAAGATAACGGTTGTAATTTGAACATTGTGGCATCGCTCTTAGCTACAGAAACACGCGGTAGGCATGTTTCCTGATATATTCATGATAAATCAAAGAAGATAAGTTCTATGATACATGTAGACAAGGAAAATGACCTTAGGTTTAGGTACGTCAATATATATATATATATATATATAAAGCCAAAAACCAAGTCGTTTTCTTCTTTTTTCTAAAGTTTTAGAGCCCGTTAAAACTTTCAAATCCGCCAACGATTATATTGGTCCACATGGGGAGACATGTACATAATTGTGATAAAAGTACGGGACTAATTATGACAACAATACTCTTATAAGCACAAAAAAATTGGCTGTCGTGCGCGTTTGCTTAGCAACCTCCGGGAGAGAAGTTCCAAGACAGCGACTGGCCCTGTCTCAATCAATTTATTGGTTTCACATTGTTTTGGTGTTCATTTTTTTCTTCTTTTCAAAAAGTGGAATGGAGCTAACTGCCGAGTACAGTGCTCATGTGAATTTTTATGAGTAAAAATACTGCAGTAAAAATTTGTATTGTGATTTAAACTAATAAAACGAATGGAATAAATTTATAATCTAATCATAATATAAAATATATATAGTAGCGAAACATTAATGTTGATGAACATTAGAATATACTAGAGCTAAAAAAGTAAAAAATATTTTATAAGTTCTAAAATAATATTTAAACAATGTCTTTGTTGATTCATGAAGTTCATGTTCTATAAGTTCTAGATTTCTCTAACAAACAACGTCGGTTGCACATTCCGAAAGCAAATTCATGGAGCGGAACTGTTTTGCTTAACTATCTAGCCTTGTCTTGGCTTTCTAACATAATCGTATTTTAGCCGGGAAAAAAAAAAAACTTTCTTTTATACTTATTATTCTGTTAAATATGGCACTTTTATTTTATTTCATTGCATGTGTACGCACTACTGTCCTCGCCATTTGTGTTTATTCTGAGCAAAAGCATCTGATATATATATATATATATTTATATATATATCATATGCACATATGTATATATATATATACACACACACACATATGTTTATTATATAATTTACATATCTAGTTACACGTTAGACAAATGATCAACTTATAATGTAGCCGACAGTAATCATTAAGAACGGGTCAACTTTCAAGAATAAGATTTTGCTACGAGTGAACATTTTTCACTTAAAGTTAAAAGTGCAGTACCTCATGAGAAAATAGACTATGGATCATTTTGCAACTCTTTGTGGCCGGCATAGAGAGAGAATTAGATAAAGTGTCGCTTTTTTCTTTTTTTTCTTTCCCTTGTTTGCATAAATTAAGGAACAGAATTAGGGCAGCCCCAATGGATAATGTATAGCTAGCACTCCCGCTGCAAATAGTAGCAAAACGTTATTTTTAAACTAACGAGCTTCCGCCAATTATTTTTATGCAGAAACAAGCTCACAGTTGAGGAGAAACTTCTCAATTATGTATTATTAAGCCAGTTTAGAACAAAAATATAACTGCATTTTGAAATAATTACATACCATATAAGTACGTAACGCGTCTTGAATATTAATAAAGCGATTCAATAGATTATAAGAATTTTTTTTAGTAGGTCAACTTTTCTACTGACTTTTAAAATTGACAACAATCATATCAAATTGTTTTATGCAGAATATATTTTTAAATACATATTTCACGGTGGAAAATAAGATTTTTGATAGTTCAATTTATCAATACCTATAAAAAAAAATATTCTAAAATATATTGTGTCCCTTAAATTTGATTTGACAAAAGTGATAATTAAGAATATAAGATGCGTGTTTTATTAGCAATCCGTGTTCGATATGTCATCTAAGTGGGGTAATGTTTTTAGCTAAATAAGGGGGCGGTTGCATACTAAAAGCACATTATGAAAAGATTTACATTTGAGGCTGCGCTGGATCACCTATAAACACGACATATGGTGGCCGTCAAATCATCTGATGCCAGTGAACGAACCTAAATTTTCACATAATTTTGTCGGTCTTCTTTTTCATTTAGACAAATAATCATAGCTTGTAAGCGCATATGCCCTAGAATTAAGGTTTTCCCTCGTGGGACCCAAAATGTGCTCCTTTCATTCTTAGCTTTAGTAAAAAGCATGAGAACTTTATCAATGACTTCAATATAACTATCATTTAGCTACCCACTTCCAAAAGCTACCCTCCAAAATTGTGCTAATTAAAGTGGTTCCGTTTCTCCTCCGTTTTCATGCTTTGACAAGATTACACATTCCAAAAAGTTAAAGGAATGGAATCCTATTAATTCAAACGGACCCAAAAGAGAAAGGGTAAGTTACTCCTTTCATACAATCATCATTTGAGTTTATTATTGGTCATTTATTTATTTATTTCTCTTGCAAGACGTGAATGACAATTGACAAGTAACGGGCAGCCGTACTGCGGTAGTGGAGATAATTTTAGAGTCCGTTTAGTTTGTTAATTTGAATTTTTAATTTGAGTTGAGATATAATTTTATGTGAAAACTTTTTACTGTAATAAAAAGTTAAATGTGATTGTTTCTGAGATTTTTTTTACCGTAACAAAACTCAAATTTTAAACTTAAATTAATAAAATGAACGGGACTTTAAATCTTATGGGCCATGTGATTTTGATTTTGAATTTAAATTTTGTAAGAGAATCATTGATGAATTTTTTTTTGTTCATTTCACTCATTTGAGTTTAAAATTTTAATTTTATTACAGTAAAAAGTTATCAGAAATAATTATATCTAATTTTTTTTACTACACATTTTCATATAAAATCATATCTTAATTCAAATTAAAAAATTAAATTAACGAACTAAATGAATTTTTAATTTTTTACTAAAAAAAAATATTATAATAGAATTAAAATCAAAATACGTGAAACAAACGACTCTCAAATTAAGATAAAGAGCAATAGATGCTCTTCGTAGATGACAACATATAACACTAGCTAGGTAGCTGTTTTTCTAGCTGTGGTTCCCACTTCCCACATACGAAAACTTTTTGAATCGTCACAAGATCTCTCAAATGGTAGGAATATATATGAATTCAAGCTCTACAGATGTATGAAAGGTAGAAAAACAAAAAGGGGGATAGCACATGATCAGCTAGTGGCCACTGATGCCACCAACACTATAACTCGAAGAAGAATATAAGACAATTCCATCATAAACCTTTAAGATATCATTATAGGTTACGTTCATTTCACCTATTTGAGTTTTGTTATAGTAAATAGCTTTAAAAAATAATCACATATAACTTTTTTGTTACAGTAAAATTTTTTTACATAAAGTCACATTTCAATTCAAATTAAAAACTCGAATCAGTAAACTAAACGGCCCATAAAAAATGTAGTAAATTACCAAAACCGGACCTGATTAAAAGTAATTTCCTTTTATCTAGAAAACTAATTAAACTTTTTTAAAAATTTCAGGATTGTCCTTCCAACCATATATTAAATACAATTTAAATAACCAAAATATTAAATAAAATCAATCTTAAAATTTCTTGTCCCTTTTAAAATCAAATCACTAACCAATCACGGCAAATAGATCATCATTTTATTATATGCTGAAAATTACATTTGAATTCGTTTTTTCAGGTACCTAATGCGGATTATTTTTCTAGTAGGTCATAAATAACGTAACAAACAAACATAAATCAACTCAAAACAATATTATTAATATGTCAAATTGAGGGGATAGAAAATCTCCCAAGTCCAAAAGGACGCCTTATCAAAATCTATTGGTTCCAAATTGTCACTTCATGCATCTTTTTCCATGCTAGTCTGGTTGGTGGTTGAGATTGTCACTTGAGATAAGATTCATCTAAGGGTGGCAATTTGTATTAGTGTGACGTATTCGTGTCAATTTATTTATTAATTGTGTCAAAAAATATCAATTTAAATACGACATATTTATTAAACGTGTTAAAAATGTCAATCAAAATACGATACATTTATTAATCGTGTTAATCGTGTCAACCCATATAACCCGTTTAAATTAATATATTAAATAAATAACAAATATAATAATGACTTATTTAACACAATTAAGACAAGTTTAACATGTTTATCGGTCAATTTATCTTTTTCTTTAAGAAAAATAAATGAATTTTACCTATGAATGTTAAAATTCACATTATTTGTATTTAATATGTCATATAAACTTCATGTTATATCACATATCATTATATTACAGATGGCACATATAATTAATCGTGTCAATTCGTATTACTTTGTGTTAGGAGGTCAACTCTAACCCAATTTATTTATTAATCGTGTCAACCCGATTATGATCTAAATCCATTTATAGTAAACTCAAATCCGTTAATTTCGCGCAGGTTTCCGATCGTGTTGACAGTCCTAGATTCATCCATGTTGGTTTCAACAACGCTGTTGCCTTTGTTATGTTAGTCCTCCTCTTTTCTTTTTCTTTTTTTAAATCTTACACAGATCTTAATTTTGGATATTTTTCTTCTCTTCAGATAAGCCGAATCTTGCCACTAATCTTCATTGGCACTACACTTCTTTGTACACTATTTCACTTAATGGTGCTGTAGAACATGTTACTTTGGCATTTTGAGATATTATGTTACTTAAGTTTTGAGGAGTGTCTTATATTACAATTAGAGTTATGTTTTGAAAAATTGAACCAAATAATTCTAAACAAAAATCATAATAATTTAAGTGGGAATTTTAAGGACCAATCGAATAACCCTACATACTGCCATATGAATAATTCAGTCTAAAATTTGGACTAGAACGCTGGATGATGTTTTTTTTTTTTTTTTTTTTTTTTTTTTTTTTTTTTTTTATAATTTTATATGTTTTTGGGGTGGTTTTTTTTTTTTTTTTTTTTTTTTTTTTTTTTTTTTTTTAATTTAACAGTTGAATCGCTTAGGTAGTATTTTACGTTTTACAAATTTGGAGAACAAACTGAGACACAAGCCTTAATCTAAGAGGAATTTTTAACATGAGTTGTTTTTATAATTTTCCTTTGGCGTGGTGCGTTCATATCCAATGAATGGACAACTTCTTTTCCAAAAAAAAAAAAAAAAAAAAAAAAAAAAATCTAAAACAGTGGTTTTTGAAAATTTTATTTTATATTTTTATATGGGCAAAGAATATGAAATATGCCAATTCGATGGAGGACCACAACCCTAACATTATTGTTGAAATTTCTAGGTTATATAATTATATCTAGATCATAGTGTGTGTACATACAACATTATCGGCATCCAAATATCAACATTTGTGTTATCTTTTTCTTTCTTGCAATCATAACGCTATCCGGTTATTTTCTTGGTACTTACCTTTTGTTTTCTTTGAAGTGGGTTAAAAGTTAAGCTGGCTGGCATATGGGATTGAATTATATTATAAAAGCAAGCAATAATAATGGGAATGAAAAAGATGAATAATGATGATATGAATATATATATATATATATATTTATAGATTGGGAGGTGGTGGTGGTGGTGGTGGTGGATATGGGAATCCATCTGTCTACATTTATTTGCTCACTTTATGTTTGCAACTGATCATCCTTTCCTTTCATTTTCTCTCTTGGGTTTTTTTTTTTTTTTTTTTTTTTTTCTGCTGGTTGAGTTTAATACGCGTGCGTTCAAAAGGGTAATTAAGAAGATGTTAGATGGTCTCAGACAAGGTGGGGGTGAGCACAGTTCCATCTGATTCAATTTGGTCAAGAACCTATAATAATGGATGGAAGATTGGGCCAAGGAAATTGATCATTTTTTGGTGTTGGAGTGGGGACCAGAGTTTGATTGCTGAAGAATTTAGATGTCAATAATTTCATCACCTGTACATTTGACCTTTTTGCCTAGTACATATTAACTAAGATCTAATGATTTATTCTTGCTTTAGCTTTTTTTTTTTTTTGGTTAAGTTTTTGGTGTGGACTTTAGGTCTATGCATGACCCAATAGGAGCATCCAAAATAGGAGGGACATATTTGACTTTATTTATTTAATTGGAATAATATCTAATTAATTAAACGGAAATAGTAGAAAATAGGCCAATATGAAAAGTTTAAGAAAGTATATAGGTCAATTTTTAGTTATAGAAATTAATAGGCCGTAACTTGTTAAGTTATGGTTCATAACCAGATAACTTATGGACAAATTTGTCAAGTTATGGTTCATAGCCAGGCAAGTTATGGACAAAACCGACAATAACTTGTCAAGTTATGGTTCATAACCAGACAAGTTATGGACAAAAACAGTGATTTGGCCTATTTATTAACTTATGTAAACTATTGGCCTATTAATTTTAATTCATCTCAAGTCTTGACCTATTTCTCTCTTTCACCATTAATTAAAAGAAATCTCAAATTTATCAGAATTCGTAATTGAGTAGGGTTTTTATAATTGTTTGAGACTACTTAAATAATGGTCACTAAAAAAGTATGTAATTGGCACATCCAATATATGTGATTAAAGTGATATTCTCTCTATCTCTTTCTCCCTCTGCTGTGCGTGTAAAAGGATTTTTCTCAGCTATGAAAATTGATGGTTGTTTTAGTAACATCCACACACCGTAAGCTTCAAGAATACGATTATAATGTTGATAGAGTATCCTGAGGCTATCGTCGGATTTGATGCGGTAAATCATCGGATTTCCTCTCGAATCTTGATTATTGCAGATTTACGATTTGACTCGTGAACCTATATAGGAGTCCAAGCACTTTAGAAGATAGTTAATTATGTGAAAATTGTCGTCAAATATTCTAGTTTTAATGATGATTTCCATAAAAATTGTCGTTAAATAGTGAACTTTTAATGACGGTTTCTATAAAAACCATCTTTAAAAGTCTTAATAATTTTTTAAAAAATATTTTAGCCAAAATTTATTTCCTTCATCAAACAACAATGGGTTTAAATATTATTTACAAATTAAAAACATGTCATATTTCATATTAAACAAGGGACGTGTTGTTTTATATAAATGAAGCCAAAAATATTTTAAGATCAATACCAAAATTTACAAGAAACGCTTTGTTTTATACAATCCTTTTTGATCGGAAGATTCTAGAGAAATGGGATTCTAGAATACCAAGGGATTCTAGATAAAAAATTCTTTTATCAGGAAATCTTAGTAAGTTCTAGAGAAATGGGATTTAATTTCTTAGGGAAAAGAATTTTTCAGGGTACGTTCTTTTCTTAAACTTGAGTTATGAAGTTAAATTTAGTATGTAAAATAAAGTATTGTAATAAAAAAGTTAAATTTAAATTTTTATGTGAGAAAATATTGTAATAAAAAATTTAAATTGTGATTTGAGTTAGGTAAAAGAACATGCTCTCAATCTCTACCTCCAAAGTGATCCTAAACGTGATCGAGTATGGTATTTTGTCATTTGGCAGTACATCCATGAATAATGAGTTGAGAAAGATTGGCAAGCCTATATTTTAATCCCTATCAACAAAAATCGACAAACCCACAAGTGTGGGTTAGATTATTTGATCTCAGTTAGCTAGGAATATCATAAATTAGTAATTTCTGATATTGGTATTGAAACTCCATTGAAGATTGATAAGGCAACATTAGAGAATGATTTAGGTAACTTTTCTACTTGCTAGAGTCCTTGCCGAAAACTTGCTTCATATTTTGTGGTCGAAACTTATGAGGGTCATGATTTATTAATGTTAAATATGAGAAATTGCAAATATTTTTCCCTACGACCACAAGCCTGGACCCCTCAAATTTAGGCATAGCGTATGGGAGTGAGAAAAATTTTACAATATTAAAGTCTTGTTCACCTCACGGATTTGAGTTTTTAATTCGAGTTGAGATACGACATTTTTTAAAAGTTTTAACTGTAGCAGAAAAAGTTAAATGTGACATTTTTTTAGAGCTTTTAAGTGTGAAAACTTAAAACTGAAAACTCGAATCGGTGAAATGAACAATACTTAAATCACATATTTTTGAGCCCTTGTCCCTCCAAAACGGCCAATGACTAGTACTAAAAGTATGAATTACTAGGAGCAATGGAAAGTACCTTCGGTGTAGGCTGAGTTTCAATAGTATTAGTATTGCACACGGATTTAAAGTATAATTTAGGCCTCATTCATTTTGCGGATTCGAGTTGAGATGTGATATTTTCTGAGAGTTTTTTACTGTAACAGAAAAAGTTAGATGTAACATTTTTTGAGAACTTTTTACTGTAGAAATTTAAAACTGAAAACTCAGATCGGTGAAATGAACGAGGCCTTAAGGGTCTGTTTAGTTCGTTGATTTAAGTTTATAATTGGAGTTGAGATGTGACTTTATGTGAGAGTTTTTTACTGTAGCAAAAAAATTAGATGTGCATGTTTTTGAGAAATTTTTATTTTAACAAAACTCAAATTCTAAACTTGAAATGAACGGGGCCTAACTTTTTTCATAGAAAAAAATTGCCCAAGACTATACGTTATTATAAGCTTTGTCAAGGAAGTATCCGGATCTGTACTTGTCCAATATGTTCTTACTTTGTCAGCTGCAAAGTTTTATCCTTAAATTGAGAATATTTTACTTTGCTGCCAAGTTTTCATTGATTTTAATTTTCTGAGGCTTATAATATAGGCATAATACTCAACACGGAAACTATCTTTTTCTTGGCAATTCTTGCTTCTGTTAGGTATTGGACCAAATGGATAGACTTTTAACACTTTCCAATTTCCATTACATATCATTATGTTTTGAAGGGTAAAAGACACTGCTCATTCCTAGGGGCCTCTTTCGTGTATAAATTTCTATTTACATGCATATGGTAATAAGTTATTAGCTATGCAACACTTGACGATTAATATTAGAATACAATTTATTGGAATATGGCTTATGGCACTCTTCAATTATTGTGGATCTTAAGTAATCTTTTTGTTTTTGGATTATTTTACATCCATCACATTTTTTTATATATAATAATACAATGATGCCAAATCTTCTAAGGAAATAATTTAGTAAGTTTAGGAGTTTTGGGACAATAATTAATACTCAATATGTGAAGACAGAAAAAAATGTCGAAGTCAGCTGACAACGTCAATTATAAAATAAAAACGAAACTAGTACTTACATATATATGCCTAGTTCAATTCGTGAATTTAACTTTTTAATTTGAGCTGATATAATTATATGTGAAAGATTTTCATTATAACAGAAAAATTAAATGTGACTTTTTATAAAAAATTTTAATTGTAATAAAATTTAAATTAATAAAATGAACGAGACTGTTATATTTAGGGGTGATAATTTATGTCACGTGTCGTGTTCGTGTCGTATTTTGATCATTTTTTTTAAATTTACAATTAACCCGAACACGACCCGTAACACGAAATTTTTTAAAAATCGCAACACGAACACGACACGATCACTTTACGAGTTGACACAACACGACCCGAAATGACCCGTGAATCCGAAATTGACACGAAAATTGTATACTTTTATTTGGTTTTTTACATATTAGAAATAACTTAAAATTCATAACACACTAAATTATAATAACATCCATTGAAATTAAGCAAATAATAGTATAAGATTTTGAGTATAACTATCATGATATTATAAGTTTATAATAAAATTTAAAATATGAAATGAAAAATATATGTATTTTTTAGTTTTTTACGAGTTTCGTGTCATGTTCAGGTTAAGCGGGTCCAACCCAAAATTGACTCGTGTTTTTCGTGTCAATTTTAGGTCGACCCAGTGTTGACCAAAACCTCTTTTTTCTCAACAATAACCTGTAAAATTCGTATCGCGGGTCCAACCCAAAATTGACTCGTGTTTTTCGTGTCAATTTTAGGTCGATCCAGTGTTGACCAAAACCTCTTTTTTCTCAACAATAACCTGTAAAATTCGTATCATTTTTGAATCGTATCATCGTATCGTGATCCATATTACCGGCGTAGTTATATTCCTATTTGTTTTAAGCTAAATCCCATCTCGCTGAGCACCGATAGTTCCATTGATTGGAACTCTCAACTCTGCACTAAACACATCCGTCCATGAATTTATTATTATTTCTTTATTTTTGGTTCAATGTACGCTAGCTTCGTACAAATCTCAAACGCACTTATTAAAGTTTTGTCCACGTTCATAAGATAATTCCAAGGGACATTTAAGAAATGCGAAACGTTTAATATAAAAAAAAAAAAAAAAAGTAAATTGGGACGTTAAAAGAATTCTAGATTACGTTTGCATAGATTTATGTGTTATTAATTGCCATGAACTATCAGAGAAAGTAGCCGAGTTTGAAAGCCATCAGGTTTACTGTTGACTCTTCTCTCTCTACGATTGGCGGAGTCCAGTCTAGCTACCGTAGGTGGCCCCACACCGAATAACTCACCCCGAGCCCATATCCTTTTGCTTCGTTGTCCGCATGCAGAAACCAACAGTATTTATAGAAGGGGACAAGGAAGCAAAAACAAAAA
The DNA here is from genome assembly GCF_000414095.1 of Morus notabilis. Taxonomy (NCBI): domain Eukaryota; kingdom Viridiplantae; phylum Streptophyta; class Magnoliopsida; order Rosales; family Moraceae; genus Morus; species Morus notabilis. The sequence continues at coordinate 157,155 of NW_010359460.1, read as the reverse complement.
TAAAAATAAAAATAAAAATAAAAATGGGTCCCACAAAAGTTGTCCCCGCTTCTCGTAATGTGGGCCCCGCTCGTCGTGGCTATAGGGTCAGCTTTATTGTCCAAGATCTCTCTCCACACTCTCTACAGTATTCATAACACCTCACACGTGCGACAAAGGTGGGGCCCCATGAATTCCCCCTCAGGTCACGTTCACAGCGAGCCCTGTTTTCTGGGCAATAAAAAACAATAATATTTTAATAATACAAAAAGCCAAGCATCTCTCTCTCTGCATCTCCACTCTTTGGACCGTACCATGTGGTGACGTGTCAGAACATGGCAGTGCCACCGTGCATCGGACGTGGCAGATATGCTGCTTGTCGGTTACTGAAAAAGTAAATAAACATGCCTATTAATACACATTTCCTAAAATACCCCTATGACTTTTCCGTTTATTACGGAAATACCATGACTGGAGCGAATCCAGGGGGGGCAGCTTCTTGGAAAATCGGGGTTGAAAGAAAAGTTCTCTCTGCCACTTGAACGTTACTATTTCTATAATTTCAGTTTGGTTTTTTCTTTTTTTTTTTTTTTTTTTTATCTCAAATTCGGAAAAGTTTTTTTTTTTTTGTTCTTTGGGACAAATGAGTTTTGACTTTTCCTATCATAAAAACCAAAGCCTGAATAAAAGCATACTCATTTCCATTGCATGCTTGCTCTCTCCTCTGCCTCATTCGTTCATCCCTTCTTTATTCTCTCATCAAGAAAGAAAGAAAGACAGAGAAAAAAATCATCCTGAAGAAGAAAAGAAAATCACAGGAAAAGCAAAGCATCACCTACTTCGAGTCTTCTTTCATGGCGGTTGAGGCCCGGCACAATATGAATCTCTTCTCTTCCAATCAGTTAATCACAAACAGGTATATACGTGTGTGTCTGTGTGTGTATAGATATAAGCATTCGCCAGCTTTTATTATCCTCTGGAATTTTTCTGATTTGGGTCTTTATTTCTTTGGGATTCTTTTCTTGTGGGCAGAGATTTCATGAAAACCATTCAGGGAAATGGAAATATCTGCGACAACGTCCATTCGGTTTCGTCGACGATTAGCCCCGAGAATTTGGCGTCGTTTTATCGGTCGCCGATTTGTGATGCGAAAACAACGATGAACAAGGCCGATAGTGGCCTCACTTGCAATATTATTAACCCCGCTCCGAGAAAACGACAGAGAGATTCAAATGCAATCCAAGAGTTGAACGCTTTTTCGGTCCCTCAGAAGAGCAAACTCTCCGTCACCGGTTCGTCGTTTCTCGACAAGGACGTTGTCTTCCAGATCCACCAGCACCAGTCTGAGATCGATCGCTTCATTGCCCAGCACGTAAGAAAACTTCAGAAAAATTTTATCGAGTTTTTATTTATTATTTATTTATTTCAATGGTAATAAACTTTTTGTTTTTTATTTTTGGTTTATTTACAGACGGAAAAGGTGAGAATAGAGTTGGAACATCTGAGGAAAAGGCAAGCGAGAATTCTGGTGTCGGCAATCCAAGAAGGAATAATCGCGAAAAAGCTGAAAGAGAAAGACGAAGAAATACAAAGGATGGGAAAGCTGAACTGGGTCCTACACGAGAGAGTGAAGACACTGTGTGTGGAGAATCAGCTATGGAAAGATCTCGCGCAATCGAACGAAGCCACCGCCAACTGTCTCCGCTCGAATCTCGAGCAAGTCCTCCTGGCCACCGCCCGCGTTTGCGACGAACGCCACGCGCCTGGCGCAAATGATGTCGCCATCGCCTTCGCCGACGACGCCGCCAACGATGCAGAGTCGTGCTGTGGAAGCAGCGACTCCGGGAGGGAGGAAAACGACGTCGTTTCGGGGAAGGGCATTTGCCGGAGGTGCGGGGAGAGGGAGGCGAGGGTGCTGGTGCTGCCTTGCAGGCATCTGTGCCTGTGTACGGCGTGTGGGTCCTCTCTCAGAACCTGCCCTGTATGTACTTCTGTCATGACTGCCAGCGTGCATGTTAATTTCTCTTAAATTTTTTTTTTTTTTTTGTTACCATCAACAAGAAGAGAGGAGGAAAAATAGGAAAGAGAAAAACAAATGAAAAAACCTTTTCGTAAAAAGAGAAAAAAAAAACCGAGAGAATTATAGGATTTTGTTTTGATCAATTTGTTCTCGTTTCGGAGCATTGTTCAGAGTCTTTTCTCTTTTCTCTCTCTCTTCTTTTTTTTTTTTTTTTTTTTTTTTTTTTTTTTTTTTTTTTGTTAATAGCTATCGAATTTCTCTTCACAAAGAAAAAAAGAGTATCGAATTTCTCTTCTTTTCATTTGCCATTTTGCATTTATTATTTTATTTGATTTTTTTTAATATTGGCTTTAGCATTATAGCAATAACGCGAACCAGTACAATTTTGTCCAGGAAGCTAATTAAATAATGTCATAAGCACTAAACTTCACCAATTACGTTTATAATTAGGCTGTCTTTGTTTTTGTCACGCTGGGCGTCCTTCCATCTAAATCAATTAACTTTTTCTGAACTTTTTTATAAGCACGAAATTTTTTTCCCCTTTTCCAATGACCTATGCACGATATAATGCGAGTACTTTTATTTTAAAATTTTCTATCATAAAAGAACGGTGTTAAACCTATCAAAATCATATAAACTATAAACATGTTCATTTTACCAATTTAAATTTTTTATTTTTTATAATTAAATTTTTTTTAAAAATATCATATCTAATATTTTTGATTAAAATTTTTTTAAAATATTATATTTTAATTTAAATTAAAAATTTAAAACTATAAACATGTTCATTTTATTAATTTAAATTTTTTATTTTTTATAATTAAATTTTTTTTTAAAATATCATATCTAATATTTTTGATTAAAATTTTTTAAAAATATCACATTTTAATTTAAATTAAAAATTTAAAACTACAAAAGGAAGGAGGTATAGTTGCGATTTCTTTGCAGCCATAACTAATAACTCATTGGTAACAGTCATTATTAGCAACCTTTAGCAATTCGCGAATTCCTTTCTTTTTCTTTTCTTTTCTTTTTTTTTTCCCTCTCTACGGGAATTAATATTGTTTGTCACGTTCTTATTTTTCTTATTACTATTACTTTTTTTATTAAAAAAAACAAGTCTTATGGGAGTCCGGCAGAGAATCCCACCTTGGAAAAGTGAAAAATGGGTGGTGTCCGTGTCTGAGTGAATGAGAAAGGACACGATAGAGGGCAGCTGCGTACGGGGTTCATGCATATGCATTATGCAGCATTCAGGCGATAAGGAGCCTTAAAAGTTGAGACACACCTAATTTTCTTTTTTTCTTTTATGATAAAAAGCCAAAGGTAACATAATAAAGTAAACAAAGACAAGTTTTGGTTGCGTGGGAACGACTCTGCAAAATAAACGTTTTATTGTCAATGTCAGCATTATTGTTCCCTTCAATCGCTCCTTTAGTGGGGACCCTTTATTCATTTTAACGTTACTTTCATTGTCTGTTTCTCAAACCATTCTTCATTACCCCTCTTTTTTCTTACTAGCTTCATTCTTTTCTTTTATTTTCTTTTCCTATCTTTGGGGTGGGAAATCAAAAAGAAATCAATAAAAACTAGGTAAATCAAAAAATAAAATAAAATTACCTTTAGCCCTAATGTGAAGAAGGAGCGAGACATGCTATTCAAGAATGTTTAGGCTTTAGATAATGCGAGCGAGTCGCATGGTAAGTACCTCGGATCGCCATCCTTTGTGGGAAAAAAACAAACGGGCTTAAGTTCAATGCTATTAAAGATGGTGTTCTGCATAAGCTATATGAGCTACATTAGTGTGTTTCAGATCCCTCAAATGTTTTGCAATGAAATCCAATAACTTATCTCTAGATTTTCATTGGATGCATTGAGAGAGGCTATGTATATCAAAAATTGAGGACAGTATGGGGTTCTTAGGTCACGTTCATTTCATCGATTCAAGTTTAGAATTCGAGTTTACATACAGTAAAAAATTCTCAGAAACAGTCACATCTAACTTTTTTGCTACAGTAAAAAACTCTCACATAAAATCACATCTCAACTCGAATTAACAAACTAAACGGACCCTTAGTGTGTCGGCGTTCAACCAAGCTCCCTATTGACCATGTGAATCAACTCGAATTTGTAGTATTCCCTTAGGACAAGGCTCATGTGAAGATCGTATGGTTTTGGCATTTTGATGATAAGGGTCGGTATAGATATAAAGTGGCTACGCCTACAATCTACAAGAGATGCTAATGGTTGTCCGGGTCACAAAGGTGATAGAGTTTGGCGGGCTAAGCTTCGGAGGCTGCATATTCCTAGCAAAGTCAAGAACTTTGTTTGGAGAACTCCCAATGAAATTCTTCCTTGTAAGATGGCTCTCCAGTGGCGAGGTTTTGTGTGTGAGCCGTTGCGTCGGTGATGCGAAGATTCAAAGGAAACGGCCTGGGGAAGCACGCAAAGTTTGGGATTCTTGCGCTTTTTGGGCCGAAATTGTAATCTTTGAATTACCGCTGCCTTGAAGGATTGCGTGTTGAAAGGAGTAAGTCGGATCATCTTCTGACCTTGAGAATTTTTTGCATTATAGCTTGGGCAATCTGGATGGTGAGGAATAATTTTGTTGTTGCCCATTCTCTAGAAAAGTTTGCTTTTCATTCTGTTTTTGATTGGATTGAGCATGATTTTAGGTCCTATGTTTGGCGTAAGCAATAATACCATAGCAACTTTCCATCAAAAAAATAAATAAAAAATAAACAAAATAAAACAAGTTGGGTTCCATGCAAGTTCTAGAGACCAAAGCATGTTTAGAATTTAGATCCTACAAATATGGTAATATTATGAATCTTTAATATTATGAAACTAGTATATGGGTTGTGCTCCATTGAAACGTACAAAACAAAAATTAGAATTAGATGTATAATTCAGTATTATTTTATTTTTCCCCTGAACTCAGTATTAATTCGTTTGATGTTACCAGAAAATGTATGATAATCGTTTTAAACAAAAATTATTATTATTCACGAGTAACAACTATATGATAAGTTGTGTCATTAAACTAAATTGGGGTATACCTTACAAAATAAATAAATAAATAAATTGCGGTATATATGAGTTCATCATGAAAATGGACCTTATAATAAACCAAAAATTATTACACACGTATGTGTATATACATACACACACACATATACATATATTATATGTAACACGTCATATGTAGGGCTAGTGATACTTATTAGTAGTTCTTTCCTATAATAAAAAAAAAAAAAAAACCGGAAATGGTTGTAACTAGCTAGAATACTCTAGAACTATCCCATATTAACGATGTTGTATTATTCCTATTATCTTATCTTATAATGAAAAAGAAAAGAAAAAGTGGTTATACACATGATCAAGACGTAACATGGGCTCCATTTTTATTTCTTCATTTAATATCGTGGCTGTAGACAAGGATAGATGTTCTTCCAACCAACAACACAATCTCGGCCAACTTTTCACGCATTGGGCTTGGTTTTGCATTAAAAAAACACACACACATCTAACAATCTAATCGGATCTAATCTAACAAATAATAATCTAATCTAACAATATAATAATAATACATAAAAGAGTTAAAATTTTTACTATAATACTCTTTCACAGGGACGTCTCTCCCTGCGCCTTCTCCTTCTCCTCTCTCCCTCTCTCTCTTTTTCTCCTCCCCTCTCTTTTTTTCCCCCTCTTTTCCCTGCTTTGCATTATATATTATATATATATCTATTTTTTTATCTTTTAAATGTTTTATTTTTTATTTTTTATTTAGTGGACTTTATTTTTACATTTTAATTTCTTACATTTTTTTAAATATTTTTTTCTCACTTTTACTTCTATGAAAGTAATTATTTGCAAATATTTAATTTTTTATGCGTATTTCTTAAATATATTTTTCTCACTATATTCTGCAAAAGTAATTTCTTTCGCATGTGTTTCTATTTACTTTTTTTTATCAACGGTTAAAATAATTTTCATCAAATGTTTCCTACGTAATTATTTTACGTGTAATTCCTATTGTATCAAAAAGAAAGATTCTATTCACATTTCCTTTTACTTTCCGCACCACCTTCTAACTAATAAACTATACACCCCACTTAAATTTCAAATGATTAAATTTACTTTTTACATATCGCTGGCGAGGAAAGCGATGCGCTTGAAGAGAGACAAAAATAGAGTGTGAAAGATAAGGGTTTTGCGATAAAGAAAAAGAGGACTCTGTTCGCACAAAAGAGCAAAAATATTAATTTTGAGGATTGCGCAAGTATATATGACTACGATTTTTGAAGAAACGTTGTTAAGATTACATTTTAGATAATGGTTTGTAATAAACCGATTACAAACCGTCAGCTAATCGGAGGCACAAAGACGACGATTTCTGAATAAACTGTCTGCATATAGTTGTGATCATTAAATCCACATTTTGTAGTAGCGTACCCATCAATGAAGTCAGATATTTATAAAAAAATAATGTGTTATGAATAGTAGCACACAATATATGTATCTTACTACTAAGAAATGCATGATAGAAACCTATAAATGTTTTCTTCATAATTGCATTACGCATATATAAATGTGATTGAATCACATATAGTAATTAAAAAAATTTCTCAAACGTTAATTTTATAGCATTATCATTTTAATCATCCCGGTTCAATAATCATGTGAAGAATAATTGAAAATCCATATGGACATTCATTGAATGACTAGAAGATCTTTCAAATTAGTAAAATTTCATGTGAAGCTTGTTCTCAGGGTAAATTGATCATAAGGCTTTCATCAGCTAAAATTGAGGCATAATCACCTACATTTTTTAAACATTCAAAGTGAAAACATTCAAGGTGATATAAGTGACTCATACATCCACCGTGCAGACAATTTAGATACTTTATGCCGTATTGATATATGCATCTAGTAGAAAGTCCCATATTTGTCTATTATCAACTCACAATTGGACATTTACGAGATTTCTTGCTAAGTTAATTAGATTACGAGCATAATTTTTGATTATATACAATCAAGAAAGTTAAACTTGATAATGCTGGTGAATTTACATCTAAGCAAATCGAGAATGTGTATGGCTGAGGTCCACGACTCAACACATCTAAGCAACTTATAAGATACCTATCAACAAAGATCTAACTGTATTGTTCAAAGACAATGCTACATATGTCGCTCAAATAAAGGAATGATACGTCAAGAGTGACAAATCAAAACACATACCTCTGAAATTTTTCTCATACCCCTAAGAGCTCGAAAAGAATAGGGATATTGATATTCAATACATTTGATCAAGTAACAATACAACAGATCTTTTCACAAAGGCATTTCTCACTACAACGTTCAGAAAGTATATCCACGGTATCAGGATGCGTCATCTGCCAGACTTATGAAGAAGGACTATAAATGTCAACTTCAGGAGGAGTTTACGTGGCTGTACTCTTTTTTCCTTATTTTCGTTTTATCCCACCAGTTTTTTTATAAGGTTTCTAACGAGCCAGCATAAACACGTATAGATAAATGATGTACTCTTTTTCCCTTTTTTATGATTTTTATCCCAATGAATTTTTCCTCGGAAGGTTTTTAATAAGACATCATAAGTGGTGGACATCTAAGTAGGAGTGTTATAAATAGCAACTGTCCACCTCAGTCAAATTCACTATGCAAATCAGTTAAAGTTACTGTTTATGTCAGAATCTTACTGTGCAAAGAGTAATCGTAAATAGTAGGTATAATGCAAATAATAACCATGAATAGTGTCGAACATTTTCTTATAAATAGAGCTTTTAGATTTTTTATTTTGTGCACCTTCACAAGATTAATGAAATTTTCTCTCTCTAAAATTTTTTTCTTAATTTTACATTCTCTTAGTTTTCATAACAATACGAACTTTTTCCCATCATTACATTTCATATATGTAGATAGACGTGAACATCTACAACTACTTTTTCCAGTCTATGATTATATAATATATTTTGTCGCTTGACAGATGAATGTGATAAAAGATTTGAGTTCATATTCTTGAATTTAAGTCACATATATAAACGCGAAGAATTTCTCGTAACTTTTCTTTTGGAGTAAAATTTTAAAAATGTTTAAACTCAAGTTACAACTTTATTTAAATTTATGTTCATTTATAAAATTTGAGTTTGAATTTGAGTTTTAACTTAAGTTTGAGGCTAAAATATAAGTTCAAGTTTCCCCTTCAACTCAAGTTCTCAAACTGAAACTCAAGTTAATAAACAGTATTTTTTCTATTCTTAAAAACGTCATAACTTTTTCGTTTTAATTTCGATTGAGAAGATTTTTTTTTCTATGCATTCACAAGAAAGAGACGAATAAAATTACACCCATATACCCTATTAAAATTTTTCATCACTATTGAGTTTTTATTAAAATACTATATAAATACAAATTCAAGTTTTGACCCACTCAAATACAAACTCAAATAGATTCTCAATTCAAATCATAAGTCAAATGTGCACATCCAAATACAAACTCAAGTTACAACTTCAACTCAAATTATAACTTAAATTCAACTCAAGATCTACACTCAAGTCACTAAAGGGTCAGCGAAAAAAACTACAAGTCACAAAAAATTAGGGCTTGTTCTTTTACCCTTTTTGAGTTAGGTGACTTGAGTGTAGATCTTGAGTTGAGTTTGAGTTATAACTTGAGTTGAAGTTGTAATTTCAGTTTGTGTTTGGTTGTGTAAATTTGAGTTATATTTTGAGATTAGAATATATTTGAGTTTGTGGTTGGTTGTATAAATTTGAGTTATAGCTTGAGATTATAATCTATTTGAGTTTGTGTTTGTTTCTACTAATACTTGAGTTATGAATAGTATCCTGAAATTTTTTTCTTTCATTTAATTGATTTTATACAATTGAATCTGAATCAATAAAAGTGAATCATCTATAAGTAGTAATAAATTTAAAACAAAATAGGTATTTTTTTCATTAAATAAATTAAAATAACATATAAAAAATTACTAGAAGATTAGTTTCCATTATAAATGGAGAGAAAAAGGACAACAATATATACATAATTAATAACGTAAGTCTACATATACTATTATTAGTGCGTACGACGATTACGGTGCACTGCCCACATTATATGCGCTCTTGCATCCCTTAACGCATTCATCTCTAATTCTGCATTATAATTCAATGGTTGTCCTTCGTGGTTGTTATTGTCATTGATATCCTCTTCAACATTATGGGAATCAATGTCTGCAACCCGAACGCCATCTTGTGAGTATTAATCCAATAGTCTGTCTCCATTACGGTACATGTGGATAAGATTATGGACTATAGCACACGCAACCGGAACCTTAACTTGTTTTCCAATGGGCAATAGTTAATGCTTTTCAAAATACGAAACCTAGCCTTCCACACACCAAATGTTCTTTCGATCACATTACGCAGGGAGGAGTGTGTGTAGTTGAACAATTCACGTTCACTGCGGAAGCCTCTACCACGTCGATTCCTATACTCTTGCAAATGGTATGTTGTTCCCCGATATGGTGCCATGAAACATCCGTTGTTTGCGTAGCCCGAGTCGATGAGGTAGAATTTTCCTACATGTATTTAAGTAATCACAATCAACAGTTATAATCTGGATGCAGTTTACGAATTAGCTAGATATAGAAACATGTACAAGTATGGTTTTGCTCTTATAAACTCCTCAAGAAACATGTACAAGTATGGTTTTGCTCTTATAAACTCCTCAAGAAACATGTACAAGTATGGTTTTGCTCTATGAACTTTTTTCCAGTAACTGAACACCATCTTTTGACAAACTATTGCATATGGATGTTAAATCACAAAACGCATGTGGATGTTAAATCACACAAAATCACAAAACGCCGAACAAATAAATCAATGGATTTGGTTCTATACTTACCGAATTTGAGTCTATGGAGGAGGAAATTTGATACCCTTGGAGATTCCCCAAACGCGAGGAAGGGTTAGCAAGTTTGAGGTACCGGCGATGACAGGGGTAGGGGAAGTAGGTTTGATGTCTCTACTAGAGAGCTTTACACCGCGAACTCTTGCTTCTACATCGAACTACGATGTTTACCCACCGAGGTTGCCGCACCGATGGATTCCCCACAAATTTCCCCGTTTTGAAGGGGAAACAAAAACAATGCAAATCGGCTTCGGAAAGGTTGCGGGCTAGGGTTTCTGAATCTAAGATTGGGGGAAAATAGATCTGCAATGAATTTTGGACAGAGGAGGAAGGGTTATAACATTGAAGGAGCAGACGGTGGTATGGTCAAAAGAGATCTGCAACCTGCCAATCTCAATCATAGGAGAAGTACGTGAACAGTATGGTGTGGAATGAAGGCCTCAAAGGGAGAAAGCTTCGACAGGCATAGCAAAGGTGGAGGAATCTCAATTGTGTGCTCAGGAGGTCAGGAATCACACTATAAAAGTTCAGAGGATTTAACTCGAGTAGGTGGGAGACCATTAACTCAAGAATGGGAGAAAAACTCGTGTTCATTTTCAAGTTTGGTCTCGAGTAACCATGAGCCGAACTTTCACTTGGGCCAACTTTATTCACTCGAGTGGACTTTCTCGAATAAAAACAAGCAACGAACGGGCTCTTGCATGACGCTGACAACTTTTTATTTAAGAAGTTACGTAAAGTCATGAGAACTTCCTTTTATGTCCCTCGACCTCTCTTGCCGAACCGCAAGAGAGAGCTTGACTTGCATTGCTTTTTATTTACGTGCTGAGATATAGATGTCCTGCTTTCTTGTCAGGAAAACGATCGTCCAAACATTTATATTCTTATGAACTATAGTCCTCTGTCTCACATAATAAAATATAATTAATTCATAAAAAATATAATTAATATAAAGAAGAAAAACAGTTCGAATTAAAGCATCTTTTGTCCATTTGTATCCAATTCAAAGGGACACCCGCATTTTTCTAAGAGACAAATTCAGCAAGTCAACTAACACACATGAGTTGATCATGACCTCTCAAATAAACGTCTAATAAAACCAGAAAGAAAAAAAAAAAAAAAAGAAGATGGACCAACTTTTTATTTTTATTTTTTGTTCTGTTTCTTCGCACTTTAAAATTTGTAACGACTTTCAAAGCAAACCGACATTATTTTATTACGTTAACTGCACGGTCTATTAGACAATAATCAGCTTAATTATATGATCTCAAGCCCATTTTGCCATCAAAGACATGCCACCAGCACCCAAAAGAACCGCTACGTATGATTTGACCTGCAGTTTGATGCTGCCTTGCAACTTTGGCCCCATAAAATCTGCAGAGAGAAGATCAACCAGAGCCATGTAGATCAGAAGCCCGGCCGACGAAGCGTTGAGTAATCCGACGGTGATGAGCGCGCTCGGGCTGTTCTCTTTATAGGTACTGGACAAGGCTATTCCAAGAGCTATGCCGAATGGAGTAGTTACGGAGAAGAAGAACACCATGATAGCCTTCTTTAGGAACTTGTACTCTGCCTGCAATATTTCGTTGGACGACCTTAGATGCTTGTAATTAGTTAATGCTAGCTAGTTATGAAATGTTTGACTAAATGGTTTGACAAAAATGGAGATTAATTAAAAGTAGTTGAATTTAATAATTAATTGTTTTTTTTTTATATTTTTATCCTCGTTCGTTTCGTCCGTTTGAGTTAAGAACTTAAGGTAAAAAGTAAATTCATTGAAAAGAAAACACTATATAAAAAAAATTGAATTTGAATTTTTATGAGAGAAGCAGTGAAGTGAAAATTTAAGTTATAATTCGAATTAACGAAATGAATGGAACCTTAATACCTGTAGAATGCAACCTCCGAGACCCATTCCTTCAAACATTTGATGGAAACATAGGGCAGCAATAAGACCTTTTATTGAGCAAGTGTTGTTTGAGGCTCCAAGAGAAAGCCCGATTACAACCGAGTGAACAACGATTCCAAGTTCTAATACCTGTGTACAATCGATTTCTCACATTAACTAAATGAATAAATATACGCAAAAGCATAGACGAACTTTGTTTACGACATGTTAGGGAAAAAAAACACTCATTAGAGCTTAAGCTTTTAGAAGGATTGATAATTTGACTTGGTATCAAGATTAAGGCTGTTCATAAACCCGAACAACCCGCAAACATAACTCATTCCGCTCCAACCCAAGCCGAAAAAAGCAACCCGCAGTATTATTTTTAAATTTTTAGCCCATTATACCTTTGGCCCGAAGTGTTTAGGGCGGATTGCAGGTTGGACCCATAACAACCCGCAATCCCCAACCCAACCCGTACAACATACCCCCAAGCTTTCGGCCTAAGCCCAACCTGCCCAAGTTCTACCCTAGGCTCACTGACATTAGGTAAGACATCTCTAGGTAAGACAATAATTTGTATGTATCTTAATCTATTTTATTATATGAACTCTAAACTATCCAAATTATTACTTAAGCTATTTTCATTTCTCTTGTAGATAACTCAACTTCATGTACTACTACAACCACTGAGGAGCCTATGAGTGTGGATTGATAAAGATGGTTGATGTTGTAATGCTTGCTTTGGATGGATTTGAATTAAGATTTAAGCCTCTATGTTTGCTTTGTTTAAGCTATTTGTTTTATGTTAAGACTAATTTATAAGTGTGGACTAATTTATGTTTACTTTGTATTTGATGTTGGATGGACTATTTTACTTCATGTTTGATGTTAGATGGACTGATAAAGATGATTGCTATTTCTATTTAATAATGAAATTTGAATATTATATTGAACTTTAAGTTTTTGATTTTTTGAATGTTGAAACCGACCACCCAATCCACCCCGCACTGCCCCAACCCAATCCGAACATCGTTGGGTTGTGAAATTTTTCTAGCATCATTGGGGCCAAATATGTGCAACCCGCACTCTTTGGGGTGGGAAAAAAAAATCCTACCCCGCACCAACCCAACCCATGAATAGCCCTAATCAAGATGTAGAGTTCAAAAAACTTATTTGTCTAGAAATATAGACAGACCGAAATTATTCACAACCAAAGAATATACATATAACATAGAGAATTAAAAAAACAATAAAATTTGTATCTCCATAATACTCATAAGTTTTTTTCATTATTATTATTTTTAACTTTGCGGGTAGAAAATTTAAAGTCAACACCTCAAAATGCAGTTAGGCATAAATTAAATTTACTAGTATGCTATGCCTGCATGCACTAATACCCATCACATAAAAACACTATGTCATTAGGGTGGGTGTGGAATTATATCACTAACACCTAACAATTTCATATAATTGCTATTAATAAATATCAAGTGCAAGTAGTTTATTAAAAAAAAAATCAAGGGTAATAAAGAAAATAGGGAGCTTATCTAGTAGGACTAGAAAAAATGCACTACATATGGTTCTCTATTTTTTGCTGTTAAATCTGTTTATTTTATATATTTTTTTTAATCTAATGTGATTTTGACTGTTTAACATTTGAAAACTAATATTACAGTAGGATTGGTCTATCAGAGAAATCCTGAGAAAATAACTAAGAATAAGTAAAACATCATTAAGTCATTAGCAAAAAAAGAGAAAAAAAAGTAAAACGTCATTAAGTGTGACGTTTGGTTCATAAAATCAGACGAATATAGGAAATAAACACCAATTGAGTAATCTTACCATGGCAACAACGCGATAACGTAGAAGCTGTGTCTCCTGAGCTCCTTCCTTGACTACGACTCCATGATGGTGTGCATGAAAATGTCCAGCTCCGACAACAGCCATCTCTTGGTCTCCCTCAACAGCTACATCACCCTGATCAGGAGTTATTCCGGCCTTACTTTTCTTGCCATATATAGCAGTGGCCAAGGAATCCACCATCAAAGTGGCAATAGCGGATAACATGGCCACAAAGCCAGTGAAAGGGAACTTGTGCCACGGATTCTCCTTCAAGCAATCCGACCACAACATGTCGAACGAGTCTGGCAAGACGTGCATGAACCCGGTGGCGAGGATGATGCCCGCCGCGAAGGCCTTGATGACCACGAAGAGGTTCCGATCGGGCTGTAGAGCCGGGAATCTCTTGGTGAACAGAGGGAGGCAAACGCCGATCATGCTCGTGATGAGGATGGTGGCAATGGCTATGATCTTGAGTGGCAACGCTTTTTCCTTGTCATTGCAGGAGTCGTTCGACTGCGAGTTGCAGTCGTCCGACTCCGAGTAAGCTTGGGGAGCAAAGAGGGAGAAAAGAATGAAGAAAATGGCGATAAGTTTGAGAAGTGGTGTAGTGATGGCCATTCTCTCTCTCTCTCTCTCTCTCTCTCTCTCCTTAGATTACTAGAAGGGTTGGAATTTGTTGGTTTTGGGTGTTTTTCTTCGAGCCTGTTTATATAGAGGAGTGCACCATATTACGCGTTTATTAATTATTGTTTTCTTTCGAGAATCTTGTAAAAATAACACATGGTTCTGATCATCAGTTTCCCATAAAAAAAATGTGTAACTAGATGACTTGATCGTTTCTTATTATTACTAAATTACTAATTGTTCTGTTGTCAAAGGAGTTGTTACATTGAAGAGATTCTTTTTCTTTTTCTTTTTTTTTTGAATGAATTATAAGAGAAGACAATATCAATAAGAGATTACTAACACGTTACAATTACGAATTGGTACCAATTAGAAAACCACAATTAAGTACATCACTCAAATTAATTAACAAAAAAAATACAGTAAGGAAAAAAATACAATAAGGGACCAAAGGGCATAACAAAAAAAGTTCTGTTTTCAAAGGAACTGTTACATTGAAGGGATAATATATAAATGCACCAATAATGAAATCAACAATACACTTGGTACTTTTTTCCCCAATATTGACATTTTTTAATGTCATTTGACGTCATTGAACTCACTCTGAACAAGTAACACATAGATTAACAATAACAGGTCCAAAATAACAAAAATCCCCAAAAAGATATAAATGCACCAATAATGAAATCAACAATACACTTGGTACTTTTTTCCTCACTATTGACATTTTTTAATGTCGTTTGACGTCATTGAACTCACTCTGAACAAGTAACACATAGATTAACAATAACAGGTCCAAAATAACAAAAATCCCCAAAAACATGAAGATGAAGATAATGTACGGAATGACGCAAATCCGATTGTGATAAGAAATTAGTATCTTATCTTAGTTGTTCTTATTAGTTGCTAAAATTAAAACAAGGGTAAACGAAAGGTGATGTACGCCGGGCCCTCAAATATTTGTTCTAAACGGCTAATGATCCAAGTTCCCTATATAAAATTAAAGCTTGTGTCCAAACAACTCCGGGAGGTACGAGTGAAGCCGTACAGGAAAAGGAGAGCGTGCCGTACTTGCGTCTGCATGTGTACGGCATAGGTTTCAGCTTGTGGAGTTTGAGTCTTTGAGAACGTGTCGTATTGGTTTTTAATTTTATAAAATCTCTAAAATATCTAGCTAGGTATGGGAATAAACGTTAGTCAGCATAAAACGAAGTCGTTAAACAGTTGTTAAAATTTATGACGGCGGTTAAATATGCGTGTGAAAGTTTAATGAAAGCACTTTAAATGATAATTTTTATGAAAATTGTCGTTAAATGTGCTATTTTTAATAATTGTTTTTTTTACAACAACCGTTGTTAAATGTGATACTTTTAATAAAAAAAATATCTAAAATTTATTTCCTTTTTTAAACAATAATATCTTCACATATTATTTACAAATTAGAAAAAAAAAAAAAAAACTCCCATACTTCATCAAACAACAAAAATAACAACATACAAAGAATATTACAAATCGTTTTGTTCCTAATATTCATCATCAATGTACACATAACACAAATCTAACTAACAAAAAA
This sequence comes from Morus notabilis, assembly GCF_000414095.1. NCBI lineage: Eukaryota > Viridiplantae > Streptophyta > Magnoliopsida > Rosales > Moraceae > Morus > Morus notabilis. The sequence goes on along the minus strand of NW_010359460.1, from coordinate 141,297 downwards.
TAATTAAATACAATGAAAAAAGCAAATGAAAAATTTGAATGCAAAAGAAAAATCAAATTTTGCCATTGGAGTGATGATGGTGAACTTGGAGAGGAGCGGCAATGATGACGAACATGGAGAGGGGTGGCGACAACGACGAAAATGGAGAGGGGCAACGACAACGGTGCACGATCATTGGGATTTGAGAGAAAACATTAAGGTTTGGGAGGGGAAGAAATTACAGAGAGAATGGGGAAGAGAGAGAATGAGGAAGTGAGGAAGTGAGAGGGGGATTTGAGAGAAAAATTTAGAGTTTGGAAATGAGAGTTAGAGAGAAGTGGAAGATAGTGCTCGATATTATAAAATGGAAAGAAAAAATTTTGAAATTTGAAACGAAAAGGATGAGTAGGAAAAAGTCTGCCCTTTTTTTTTGAAAATTGTTGACATTTAACGAATGCTTATAGTCGTTAAATGTTGGAGATTAGACGATGTTTTTTTAAAAATCGTCGTCTAATGTCTAGCATTTAACGGCGGTTTTCTAGAAACTGTCGTCTAAAATATAGTATGAAATTTTTGAAACACGAAAATCTTTGTTCCATATTTTTTCACCACATCAGACGACAATTTTGCTTAAAACTTCGTTAAATAAGCGTCATATAATGTAGAATTTGTTGTAGTGAGAGCGATGAATCTTCAAACCAGAATGAAGATGACGTAGACTGATAAATCTTCATAATCAGAATTATAAGAATAGAGATGACGTGGACAACAGAAGAAATGCGTGATTCAAATTTAAGAGGATTAAAAATCTATAAATAGTGGAAGTATGGAGGAAAAATGGATTTTTTTCGCGATTTTAACTTACTAAAACTCTGCCAAATTTGATAGAGAAAAGAAGAGTTTTAGTGAAACAAAGATCAAGTTAGTTGATTTGGAGTTGAAACAGAAGTCGACTCCAACACTAGGATAAAATCATCAATTGATAAACGGGTCACACACATATGTGTCTATTACTTCAATTCTTTAAAATGCTTTTAATTGTTTCGTTTGTTGACGGGGTTATTAAGTATTGAACCTGAACGAATATAAGAAGAAAGAGAAAAAAGGAAAAAAAAATCCTTATCACTGCAACACGTACTATTATATAGTTATTTATTACTGTTATTCTTCTCTGGATAAGGTAGTGCGAATATGAATTAGTATATTTTTCATACTAAAGTCCACGACTTGCGAATCTTTATCTAACGTATTATATTTGAGTATATTTTTCATGAGATGTAAAATATAAAATACTTTATGTGACATTTAGCTAATCCTCTCTCTCTCTTTTAATGGCCCACAGGCTCTTTTGCATTTATGGTTCCGGTGCCTAAAAGAAATTCAGACACATTATATAGAAGTTGAAAAGAAGAAACACAATTTAAAGCCATATTTAGCGACTTTACGTTGTTGGAAGAATTATTGTCTATGGTCTATATCAATTGATGTTCTCCACTAATAAAACTCCTTTTATAAATTTTTTATTAGGTAAAGTTAATTAATCGCACTATACCTTGATAAATTTTTTCATTAAGTATCACAAATAAATTTGATATAAAATTTTTTGTTTATTTATAGTAATAATTATAACAAATGAATAGTCCAAAAGAGATAACGACATATATAGTTAGTAAAAAAAAAAAAAAAAAAGACAAGAGCATGTTTTACAAATTTGTAGATTTTTAAAAGTAGATTGGATGCCATTTAAATGCTCAAACCTAAATTATTTTTTATGACAATTCGTTAGTTAATGAAATAAGCTTCGCACTAAACTTTTCTGATCATTAGTTCATAATTGAACGATTGGAACTTGTGTAAGAGTTTTAAGTGAAACCTTTTTAAATGCTCCTATCATCATCTCGAAACCTAAATATAAAGGATGACTTAAGGTCCGTTTAGTTGGTTGATTCGAGTTTATATGTGACTTTACGTGAGAGTTTTACTATAGCAAAAAAGTTAAATGTGATTGTTTCTGAGAGCTTTTTACGGTAGTAAAACTCGAATCGGTAAAATGAACTGTGCTCTAATTTTCATTATTAGTTCTTATAAAAACGGATTCCATAATTTTATTTTCCAAAATTAATATCAAAGAAAATAATGTTTTTTTTTTAAAAAAAAATTCTGGCCAAGTTCACATGTTTTTCCTAAAGAGTTCAAATTTGTTCAATCTTTTAGTACAAAAAATAGGGATAACTCATTTAAACTCTTAGATTGAATTGATACTACTAACAATGTTCCGGAAAAATTTATAACGACTCGTAAATATTAATCAAACTAAAAATAAATAAATTAACAAGAAAAATGCTAACAATTACACCAGTTTTTAAGGGGTCCCATATCTTATGAAAAATCCATTTGGCACCCACAGTTATTGATAAACAGTACGGAAGGATTTCACAATATGATTGTTCATAGCACAACTCGGCGACAAATATTGAAAAATGAAACTCGCAAAGCATGGAGGGACGATAAAGTTGAGTTTTAGAACCGTAATACTTGAAGAATCCGCGCAAAAAACGTTTCCCTAAAGATTTTCCTTCTTTCAACTCAAAGAAACCAACCCAATACAAGAAAAGATATCTAAGAGTTTGTATACGAATTTCCTAGTTAAGAAAAAAAGTGACATCTTAATCAAATACATTAAAAGAAACTAATTATACATGAATTGGAAAAACGGTTTCATGAGATATATTAGTAAACTATAGTTATGATATATGACTTCTTAGATTGAGTGAAAAGAGTCCAGATATACTGTCTCTATTTTTCTGCCTCGGTGGCTGTCTTTTAACTAATTATCTGTTATGTCATTTAAATTTAAAAATCTGAACACATTATACATAGAAATTAAATACTAAAAATACTTTAATAATTCACGAAGCGTCAAAATTTAATTAAAAATGCAACTACGACAACAGATTTTGACTCGAGTAAAACAATAAAAAAACCTCTGACAAAGCAATAATAACTTTAATTGTTTTAGGATGGTAATAAAATTGCAGCACGTAATTAAATTTTTGATATTTTTGCCCAATTTAACCAACAATTAAATGAGAAATAATGGGAAAAAAAATAGACTGTACTTTTTTGTGTACTTTCTTCTTGAAATGGATCGATAGGTCCTTACTCTTTAATATTATTATGAGGCATGAAACATGATGTAGCAACTAGCAAGTGGCGTTTTATAATATTAAGCTTCTCTGTCTCTCATAATATCTCTTTAATTATTGCTATATCACCATATACATTAAAGTCAAATATGCTTCCATCACTATACTTAGTTTTTGTTATTCTTTATTAATTAGACCATTCCCTAATTTCCTATCATGTACGTCACTTATCATATTGCTTATCTTCACCCCATCCACAAAAACGCATGAAACGCATCGTCTTTCAATTCTTATTATTCGAAGAAAAAATAAATAATGAAAACAATAACACGAGAATATTAGAATGAGAATGGACAGTCGAACTACTCAATAGAGATCCAAAAAACGCAATTCATTAGGAACCTTGCATTAAGGGTCAATTCGTGTTAGTGAGTCGTGTTTGTATCAATCTGTTTATTAATTGTGTCAGAAAATATTAACCAAACACAACATGTTTATTAAATGTGTCAAAAATATCAACTCAAACACGACTCATTTATTAATCGTTAATCGTATCAACTCGTATAATCCGTTTAAATTAATATATCGAATAAATAACTAATATAATAATGACTTATTTAACACGGACAAGACATGTTTAACATGTATATTGATAAATTTATCTTTTCTTTTAAGAAAAATAAATAAATTTTACCTATAAATATTAAAATTCACATTATTTGTATTGAATATAAACTTTCATGTTATATCACAAATCATTAGATTGTAGATGACACATATAGTTAATTGTGTAAATTCATATTATTTCGTGTTAGGAGGTCAACCCTAATCCAACTCATTTATTAATCGTGTTAATCGTGTCAACCCGATTATGACTCAAACCCATTTATAGTAAACTCAAATCCGCTAACTTCGTGCAGATTTCGAGTAGTATTGTCGTGTCGCTACTTGGATTGTCAGTCCTACCTTGCACATCCAATCTTTCTCCATTTAAAAAATCCCCTTTTTATTTTTAGTGAGACGTGATTTAGAACAACAAAATTACATCATAAATTTGAATAATTCTTTTAGTATTACTATTTCTTTGATACATCACACATACCGCGAGGAATGATTTAATGGTAACATTTTAACGGGTAATTAAGTAATTAACTATATAAATGTACTTTCAAGTTCGTACTTTCAAATTTTGTTTTTGAATTTTTGAATGAAAAGGCAACAAAAAGGCTATTATGTTCTGAATGAAAGAATGACGTGCTTAATCGAAAAGGTAAAATGTAAAATGTACCATGTTATACTCTTTTTTAATAAAATTTTTATTATTAAATTATCCATTAATAAAATTACTTTTAAGGTGACAATATTTTAAAAATTACTCATTACACATCCTTGCTTAAAAAAGTGCCTTCTATTGTGCCTCAACTTTTTGAAAGGAAGAGAAATTAGTAAACTGGGTGTACCATGTTATTTAACATTATGTGGTACTTCCATCTGACCCTCACATTCACGTAAAATTGCGTGAAATTGGCATTCGGTTGCTTCATTCATCCATTGCCATATCAACTTTTATACACCAAATTGGCCTAAGCCGCTAAATCCAATCCCTTCTCTCTTTTTATTTGTTCTCTCTTTACACACCTAAGAAACGCGTCTTGCAATTTTTTTTTCAATTAATTTATTATGGCTTTGTCATTAATTTTAGAGATGTAAGAACGGGCTAGCCCGGCCCATTCTTCTTAAGCCTACACGGATCGTGGGTCGGGCCGGTCCATCCCACCGGGCCCGTATAAGAATTACATCGGCCTAAACCACACCACGGGCTAATTTTATGTGGACCAGGTTAGGCCGTGCTATGGGTCCCATTCAAAGTCCATCTTGGCCCATCATGGGTTTAGATGAACCAGTCCATTTAAGCATTTAATTTTTAATTTTAAAATTTTTAAACAAGTTAACAAATATAAAAGTTTAAATAGTACATGGAAATATGCAAAAAGGATATTTTATTTACGATTGCCTCATTAAATAAAAACATTTCTAAGGAAAACCCAGTAGGACAAAACCTTGATAAGGAAAAAAAAGTACAATCATGATAATTATACATAAGATGTTTACAAAATTACTAAAAAAAAGAAGAAAAACATGAAAATATTATGGGCCTAGATGAGCCGAGCTGGGCTAGCCCATTATGGGTCTAGACTAGCGGGGCTGGTTCAGCCATCATGAGCCTAGACGGGCCAACCCAGTCCAATCCAAACCCGACCTGGCCCATGATTTTTTATGGACCGTGCCGGGCCGGTCCATGAGCCGATATATGTTGGTCCAACTCAATCCACTAATATTTACAGGTTAGACCGTGCCTTAAATAGTGACAGGCTGTACCGACCCGGCCCGTCACTGTGTCAGGATGGGCCTAGGCCGGCCTATTGTTGCATCTCTAATTAATTTGCAAGGCCACAAAAATTAAATAAAAAGAAGAAAAAAAGGTGACGTTCGTTCCGCAACGCAAAAAACAATTTATATTGTGTATGTGAAAAAAAAAAATTATGTAATAAAAATATTCGTGAAAAATTACACTGTAATAATAAAAATTTATAACTTGAATTGTAAAATGAACAATATTAAAATTACACTGAAAACTAACGGAAGTTGACACCGTCGGAACCTAGACAAGAACGAGAGGAGTTATTCCCGAATCCAACAAAAGTTTCCATTGGTTATCGGAATATTTTAGTCAATAATTCAAAAAGATGGTGGGTGATCATTTTTGTCTGCTTTTCAAAATTTCAAAACCACTTTTGACAGTTTCACTAATATGATATGTGATATTACTAGAGCTTTGAGAAAGTCAAGACTGGGTCATGTTTTCTTCATCTTGACAGGCAAACACCCATGTGCAAACTGCACGGTGCATAGGTTTCTTAAATGAAGCTTTTCAGCGTTTGATTGAGATTTTTTTTTTTTTCCTTTTGATAAATTGAGAGAATATTTTATTTCGTTCACTTCGCAGATTTGAGTTTTTAATTTAAATTGAAATGTGATATTTTTTGTTAACTTTTTACTATAACAGAAAAAATTAAATATGACATTTTCTGATAACTTTTTACTGTAAAAATCTTAAATTAAAAACTCAAATCGGTAAAATGAACAATACCTCATGTTTTTTAACGATTTGAATTGAAAATTTAAGTTGTAATTGTAAAGTGAACATTTATATGAGAAAAAAATATTATAATAAAAAGATTAAATTTAAATTTTTATAATAAAAATTTTAGTAAAAATATTTGAATTGTTATTCAAATTGTGAATTTTTGAATCTTTTTAAATTCTTTACGCATGTGTTTTGTTTTATGTATTTTTAGTTTCTCCTGCTAACTAACCCGTAAATAGAATAATTAGCTTGGAAATAGAACAATGTTGTCGCTGTTTATTTGACCATTACCTATTCCATTATTATTTTGCATTGAATACTGTTTAGAGAATTTGTGGTGTTATTAATTCCATACCCATTTTTAATAATTTAAAGAGTAAAAAAAAAAAAAAGAGCTATAGAGTTCAAATCACACAATCTTAAATTTAGCAAAAACATTTCAATGATCCTATGTCCTATAGGGATTCATTTAGCTCCGTCGATCGGATTACAGATTCTCGAGTAAGTTTTATGAATCCTTTTTTTATTATCTTGGCCTATTCAATTCGTGAATTAAGAGAAATTGTAGTAAATATGCATGTTTTTATAACATGATAAAGTAAATAACATGTTTACTAAAGGTTATAAATTAATTGGCCATATTTAGTTTTAAAAGGATTTATTTAACCTTTTTACCCATATTCCTTAAACTACCTTTCTCCCTTCCCCTCTCCTTCCCTTTTGGTTATTTGAATTCAGAATTTTCATTTTAATTTAGGGGTATTTTCAGATTTTTAATCGAAAATTTACACTGTATTGGACTATTTACTAACTCTTTTCAAACTTAGACTTACCAATTTTTACTCCATTCTTAAATGAGCCTATTTCCCTCTTTCACCTTTAATAAATTCATTTCCTCCGTTTGGAGGCCTTACCTATTAAAAAAAAAGTTTTTAACTTGAGATGATTTCAGTCAAAGCCCAAAAGGACAAGAGTTAAAAATATAAAACTTCAATAAAATATGATGAAAATGAAATGATAAAAAAAAAATCATATAATGTCGATATTTTACTTTTTTACATCGTCCTACAAATTTTTTTTTCCCTACTCATTTATGTGCAAGAGAGAAAAATGAAAATGGCTAATTGCAAGCACTCTGCTCCGCGTATAAAAATATCAATATAATCCGACCCCACCGCCACCTTAAATTCAACAACTATAAAGCTAACTTTAGTTGGCGACGAATCCAACGGTAAGGTGCTTGTTTTTTATTTTTAATTTGTTAAAAATTAAAGTGCTTGGTCTTACCCCTCTCTCTCTATCTCCTTTTTTATTTTGCTAATTGTTCATTTAAATGCTGTTTAGTTCACTAATTTAAATTTTTAATTTGAATTTATATGTAATTTTATATGAGAACTTTTTACTATAGTAAAAAAATTAAATGTGACTGTTTCTAAAAGATTTTTACTGTAATAAAATTTAAATTATAAACTCAAATCGGTGAAATGAATGAGATCTTAATATGAGTTGAGAAAATTTAAAGTTTGTTTTAGTCATATTTTACTTGCTTGATATACACAACTGATTGTTTTTCACACAATTTGGAAAACTTAAAATATTTCTTTATATGAATCTTATCATAGTTATTTTTTATAAATTTTTCACATGCTATACTTAATGACAGTAAATTTACCACAAATTGTAACATTATATTAAAAAATATATTTTACATTCAGATATTAAATTTACCATTAACACATTAATTAATTAATTAATATGTTAATGGTACTATTTTTTTAATTAAATTTGTCGTGCGTTAAATTTTGTGGCGAATTTACTATCAAGCATGATGAAAGAAGAATGCCAGCGAAGCAGAGAGCTTTTCTTTTTCCTTACGCCAATTATCGCAAGAGGAGTAACAGATGACATGATGATTACATTCTCTCTCCAACGTCCTAAGTTGTAACAAAAGTCCAACCAACAAGAAAAAATAATAATAATAATAATAAATGAAAGCTAGAAATTAGAAGAAAACAAAAGAAAAATAAAAAGCATCTGGCCTGGTAGGAAGGCGCAGTAAGAGGAACAAAAGGAGGCAGCTTGTCAGATTAGGGTTCTTATTAATTTAATTCCCTCCAGATAAGGTGAAACCATTCTGGTATGGAAGCTTCAGTTCTTCCCTTGCCGTTTCTATTTTCAACTTTTTTTTTTTAATCATTTTCTTTTTTTATTCTTACTTTCAGAGAGATCTTTCAATTTTGTGCAATATTGGGAGGGAAATAAATGAATTGGTTATTGGGTTTTCTTCTAATTTAGTAAAATACCAAAATCTTCCCTTTATATATGTACCCGAGCATGTTTTTCCCCAACTTTGTTTAGGTTTTTTTTTTTCTGTTCATCTTTTGGTCGGTGTGTCTAGAAATGACGCAAGATTCTTTCTTTGTGATGATTTTAGGAGGGATTGATGCTACACTACGGAGTTTTGGATCTATTCTTTGATGGGTTTTCCTTGAATGACAATTTAGAGATTGATTGATTATTAATCATTATTTCGTGAAAGTCAGAATTAAGTGTAAAATGGAAAACCAAGCAGTTTTTGGTGAAGGGACTTGTGTGAATGTAGTGAGAGAAGAAGATGAAGATGAGTTTCGGAGCTGCTGTGAAGATGAGGAGGTTTGGAAGGATACTGAAGAACCGGTCAAGGAAGAATCAAAGAGTGATGATAGTCTTGATGAGTTTACGGTTAAGATGTTCTTCAAGGGATTGTCAATTGATTGTTTCGGGGACTCGAGTTCTGGGGTTTCTGGAATTGGGGTGTCCATGGAAAGGTCATTGGATTTTCCTGTTATTAAGGTGCAGAAAAGGCTTGACTTTTATGTGGAGGAGCCTGTGGCAGAGTATTTAGCTCTGATGGATGGTCTAATGGAGGCTTCTCAGAACAATATCCGCCGCGTTTATGCTTTCACCGATTCGGAACTGCTGTATGATCAGGTGAGCAAGCTATTTTCTGAAGAAATTTTGCTTGTTTATCTTCTAATATCTTATGCAATCTATAAAATCAGTAGCTTTGTTGGAAGTCTAGTGTTATATCGTTTTTCTCTTTTCATTAAATTTTACATTTTTATATGACATTATTTTTGTATTGGTGGAATTCAGGCCTTTTTTTGTTGTTGTTGTTGCTGTTGTTGTTGTTTCCTTAAGTGACGTGGGGGAACTTTGTGTTTGTGGAATTTTACTAATCTTTTGGCTTTGGTACAATACATGTGTATTGTTTTCACTCTTGTTTTATGAGTAGTTTCCATTGCTGGATGAGCGTGAATGACTTGCAAGGTCGTAGTTACTTCTTAAGAGCTTTCGCCACGACTCTTGTTCCAGCACTATGTTTTTTGTTACTTATGGTCACTAATTTCACCGATAAGTAAAGTCCATTAGCAATTGCTATATCTTCTTCTGTACATAAGTTTATTGTCATTTACTTTCAGGAAAAAAGAAAAGATTTGATTGCTAAAGGTTGCTCATTCTTTTAAAACCGTGAGCTCTTTTGGGGACTGCTTGTAAGGATGTAATCTTCTTTATACTTCATGCCAAGTGTAATCTAATGACATGTGTTTCTGACAGATAACAAATAATAAAGAACTTGAGATTCCACTCTTGGTAGCACTGAGGGAAAGGATTCTAGAGCATACTAGTAAGCTTGATGCTTTTGTTCTGAAATGTGTTCCTAGTGCTGATGTTGTGCAACCGTTGAAACTAGCTCAAGTGGCAATGGGTGTCATCTCTTTTCATGCCAAGGGGGATTCATTACTTGAAAACTGTTCAATTTGTTGCGAGGAAAAATCTTACTTAATGATGATCACTTTGAAATGCTCTCATAAATTCTGTTCTCACTGTATGAGGACCTACGCTGATGGAAAGGTTCAGTCCTCTCAAGTCCCTATTAGATGCCCTCAGTTGAAATGTAAATATTACATCTCTAGTGCGGAGTGCAAATCTTTTCTTACATCCAGTTCTTATGAATGTTTTGAAAAAGCCCTTGAGGAAGCAAACGTTTCTCACTCGGATAGGATTTATTGCCCATTTCCAAATTGTTCTGTCCTGCTTGATCCTCATGAATGTTTATCAGCAAGGGCAAGTTCATCAAGTCAATCGGATAATAGCTGCATCGAGTGCCCTGTTTGTCAGAGGTTTGTCTGTGTGGACTGTGGAGTTCCTTGGCATTCATCAATGAGCTGTGAAGAGTATCAAAATCTCCCGTTGGAGGAGAGAGATGCTTCAGACATTACATTATATCGCCTGGCACAAAATAAACGATGGAGGCGCTGCCAGCAGTGCCGCAGGATGATTGAGCTCACACAAGGTTGCTACCACATGACATGTTGGTAAGAGTGCCCTCCTTCTAGATATTATTCTGACATTTTCTGAATGATTTAGATTATGTAGCAAGCAGTGAGGAAAGTAAATTGTTTACTTATCAAGTACAGGCAGTAGTAATATTTAGAAGAAGATAAGTTGGAGAAAACATCATACAAGGAAGTATATCATAAAACCTACCAAACTAGAGCATGGTGATGTAAAAATGTTAGCAGTTTAAATATCTGAAAAGAAGAAAATGAAAGCTTGGATGCACCCAAAATAAGAAAGATAAGATATCATAGTTTCAGGGTATTATTTGTGTGAATGGGATAAAAAGGTCATTTTCTTAAAAGAGAGCTTTTAAGTTGTGTGAAAAGAACTGCCACGAGCACAAGTTCTAAGAAAAGGCCAAGTCATTCCAAGCCAAATATCTGTCATTCTTGGCCTTTTTTTTTTTTTTTTTTGTGGCTCTGAATTTGCGCTTGGTCTTAGCAACTAGACTGGTTTTATTTTTTTTTATTTTCTTTTATGGGTGTTTGCATTCTTCACATTAGTCGGGTAATGCCTACTTAAAGTGAGATGCCTGCACGCAACCCAAATTTCTCAGCATTTTGAACTAGTACTTGTCCTACTGGTAGTCTTTGAGTTAGTTCTATCTGTCCTGGCATCGCATTTACTTTAGCGCAGTTATTTGTTTATATTTTTGCAATAAGTGACTATTTGTTCATTTTAGGGCATGTTCTTTTGGAGTGTGACTTGAGTGTAGTTTTTGAGTTCAATTTGAGTTATAACTTGAGATGAAGTTGTAACTTGAGTTTGTGTTTGGTTGTGTACATTTGAGTTATGTTTTGAGATGAGAATCTTTTTGGCCCTGTGTGGAGTTGGTTTTGTTTCTATTTTTCACGTTTTTCGAAAAAGAAAAAATGAAAACGGGAGAGAAACTGCGTTTGGCACAATTAAAGACAAAAAACGAAAATGAAAACGATTTTTTGATTTAATGTAAAATGAGAGAATGAAAAACGACTTTTAGTCGTTTTTCATTTTTTGTTTCCGTTTTCTCCTCTCTCGAGCACAGAGAAAGAGAGAGAGACATTAATGGATTTTTTTATACTGAAAACAATCTCTTGATAAAACTACCAAACGCATTTTCAAAAATGATTTCTGTCTGAGATTGAAAACATTTTCATTTTCATTTTCATACAAAAAATAAAATCATTTTGGAACGAGTTCCAAACGCACCATTTGAGTTTGTGTTGGGGTGTATAATAAGACTTGAGTTGTGAATAGTGGGGATAGAAAAAATATTTTTTTCCCGTATTTGATTTAATGCTACAAACAACATGTCGTTTTATTTTTCTCCTCTAAAAACGACAACAAACTTTTTAGTTACAACCATTCAGTAAAAAATAAAAATAATAACAATAAATAAAAAAAATGGAACCAGGAGGAGGTAGCCGAGCCTCCATCCCCAAGCATATATTCCTTCTCTACTTCCTGAAAAACTGATCCCCCTCTCCCTCTCTCCCCCCTTTCTCTCTCTACAACCCATTTCAAGTTGTACCTCTGAACAAAAACAAAAGAAGCCCCTTAAATCCACTAAACGACAAACAACCCATATCCTTTTCCCCTTCCTCAGATTCGATCTCTCCGATCTAGGTCTGAAATGACGGCTCGTTGATGTTTCTCTTCGATTGGTTCTACAGCGTCCTCGCTTCTCTCGGGTGGTGGCAGAAGGAAGGCCAAATCACATGGGTGAGGAATCTCTCAGGCGGTGCTTTTTTAGGAATATGTACTGTAGAAGTGCAGAGAGGTAAACTCGAGTAGCAGGGGGAGGATGAACTTGAGAAAGGGGTAGGTAACTCGAATTTAATTTCGAGTTTGGTTTTGAGTATACCGGCGCAGAATGCGAACTTGGCCCAAGTTCATCACTTGAGTGAGCCTTTCTCAAGTAAATCTACTTAACTGAACAGCCCTTTAATATCATGTCAATATGATTCTAAAATTTGTCGAAATAACATAATCAAAGGGTCCTAAAAATGGAGCCTTTTCTTGAAAAAAGAAGAAGAAAAAATAGCTAGTAAGAAAATGGTCTTTTCTTGCTTTGATGACGAGGCTGAAAACTCCTGTGTTTTTGAACAAAGATGAGTCCCAGTATTTTAATTTAAGTGGCTGTAATGTGGAGCTTATCAATATCCTCTTTTGCATGATTATGAAGGAATTTACTGTGCTAGATATGCAGAAATTAAAGTCCTCAAATTTATTCCAAATTATTAAATCTTGATCCCACTTACATGTCTCCCATGTTCAGGTGTGGACATGAGTTCTGTTATTCTTGTGGCGTCGAATATAGGGATGGCCAACAGACTTGTCAGTGTGCATTTTGGGATGAAGACAGTTCTGAAGACCTAGTGACCCAGTCTCTGCAAGAATCAGAGCAATGGGCGTGGGAAACATTCAATTCGCTCCCGATGATCAACGCATACTCAGACCAAGAGAGATCGCAATTAGCGTTAATCCAAAGGTTCCTCTCCGGGGGCTTCAGTCTCAGCGACCATCACCCTTACCAATCCCCGCCTCGGTGTACAGATTCCTACGTAGATGCCATGAAGGATATTCATCAGCTGCCATGGCTGGAGAGGTTCGTTTCTGTGATCAGTGACAACTACTACGAAGATTATATTCAATGAAGGTGTTAAAGGGAATCTTCTGGTAAATACAAAAAAATAAGCTGCTTGCTTAGCATTCTCTACTTTACTTGAATGGAGGCAAAGAGTTTCTCGCTCTATTACTCCGTTGTCATCTACTTCATATTTATTTTATGCTTGCAGATTTGTGACTTGAAAAGGTCATTGCATAATATGACAGGGAAATATGCTTTCATAATTGCTGTCTCCTTGAAAAAAAAAAAAAAAACAGAGAGAGACAGGAGAAACACTGTTATGTCAATGAATGGACAGACATTTACTATCATGTTGTAAATTAAAAACGAAAGAATGAAACACATTTTCCTTTCTAGTATTAGTACATATAGTACAATCCCCAACCTTTATTTTATTTTGCTGAATCACTTGCCCTTTTATTGAAGCAATAAAGAGGCTTATGAATTTTATTTTAAACCTTGATCAAATTTACTGCATATGGCAAATGAGCTTGTTTTATATATTCTCCTTGAGGCAGTTGAAGAGTTTTGAATGATAACACAGAATCTGTCTCTTTCCATACGATATTGTATTTTTTTTTCTTCGTTTTTCAGCGCTTGATCGCATTCTCTTTGAGCCTTCTTTTCACACTTTGCGATTATTTCCATCCGAGTTGATACTCGTGGATGCGACATACGATTCACATTTTGAGAGCCGGGTTTTACGGGTGAAGAAAATTGCTGAGTATGATATTTGGGATGTCGATTTTAGGAGGTTAGAATGCACAACAATTAGGACATACTTGATATTATCACCACAAGAACAAATGCCCTCATGCCATTTCCATCCATACTTTGTTCTCTTTCTGTTTGCCTAATACTGAAATCATTTTGTAAGAGACGATTGTTGGAAAACATATTTAGTATGGCAGAAAATTTCTTCTCTAATAAATAAATTGAAATATAATATCATAATGTCCTCTGAACAAAGCTAATTTATACTCGATGCAAGCAAGCAAGTACCCCTTAGATGTTACCGAAGATATGTTCTTGGTTAGAATTGTGGAAGACCGTTTTAAGTGATGATTAAGGGACGTAGAAACTTGAACTTCGAATATATAAATGAAAAGAAACAATAGGTAAAATAAGTAGAAACTCTGCACATCCAATGTTCATCAAGTTAATAAATGTTTGTTTTTCGCTTTGGTATTTGTTTTATTAAATTTTTTTTAGAGATATTAGCGGTTTACGTAATTCTTTTAGGAAAAGTACTTTAAATATGTTTTTACGTACTTGCTTAGTAAGGTAGTTCACCTAAGACCCTCCGCGCCTTTACTATGTACTTGCTTAGTAAGGTAGTTTTGTCTAGGAGGCTGTTCAGATCTATCCTTTATTGATAGAACTAGTGTATTCATTTATAGTCTTTCCTAATAATTACCTAGTCGGTACAGTTACTGTACGGGTACTGTTAACAGCTATAGTGAAACAGTGGGAGTTAAGCAAATAACGAAATGACTGGAAAAATTTGAAATAGAGAAGTTCAACGGAAACAATTTCACGTCGTGGAAAATGAAGATGCAAGCAATTTTACAGAAGGATAATTGTCTGGCGGCTATCGGAGAAAGACCGCAAGAAATCACAGACGATGGTGAGTGGAACGAGATGGATGGTAATGCTATTGGCAATTTGCACTTGAAATTAGCAGACGTGGTTCTATCAAGTATCTCAGAGAAGAAAATAACGAAATAAATTTGGGATACTCTGACGAAGTTGTATGAGTCCAAGTCACTTCACCCCAAGATTTTCTTGAAGAGAAAACTTTATACTCTTTGGATGGTGAAATCCACACTGGTAACCGACCATATCAACAACCTGCAGACTCTATTCGCTCAGCTTACATCGTTAGGTCAGAAGATAGTGGAAAATGAACGTGCAAAGATACTTCTTCAAAGTTTACCTGGTTTGTATGACCAACTCATCATCAACATAGCCAATAGTAATGTTGTAGAAAGCCTACGCTTCGAAGATGTTGTAGGCACAATCCTCGAAGAAGAAAGTCGGCGCAAGAACAAGAAAGACAGGTTGGCAAGCTCACAGCAAGCAGAAGCTTTGATGCTGATGAGAGGGAGATCAACAGAACATGGCCCCAGTGGGAGTCAAAGTCACCGTAGATCAAAATCTAAGAGTAAGAATAACATGAGATGTCACAACTGTGGCAAGAAGGGGATACTCTAACTAGATGAGTGTAAGGTTAAGAAGATTGAAGAGAGGAATTGTCAAGGGATTGTGGCAAGTAGCTCAACTGATGGTGACGTCTTATACAACTAGGTAACAACAATTGTTGAAGGCAGACATAAGCTCATTGATTTGTGGATAATGGATTCAAAAGCATCATGGCACATGACCACCAGAAGATAATGGTTCCATTAATACGAACCAATCTCAAAAGGATTAGTATACATGGGAAATGAGCATGCCTTGGAGATCGCTAGTATCAGCACTATCAAACTGAAGATGTACAATGGCACTGTTCGTACTATACAGAAGGTATGACACGCGAAGAGCCTGAAGAAAAATCTATTGTCTTTAGGACAATTCGACAATGCTTGTTACAAGACCCATATTGAGAATAGGATCATGAAAATTATTAAAGGTGCGCTTGTGCTGATGAAGGCGGAAAAAGTTGCTGCAAATTTGTACATGCTTTTGGGAGAAACACACCAAGAGAGAGAGTCATCTGTTGTATCGACGAGTTCAAGAGAAAAATCAATGATGATATGACATCGGAAGCTCGATCGTATGTCGAAACGAGGTTTGACTATTTTCTCTAAACAGAAACTACTTCCTGGGCTCAGCTCAGTAAATTATCGTTTTATGAGCATTGTGTTACAAGTAAGCAGCAGAGGTTAAGGTTCAGCACATCAAAAGTTAAGAGCAAAGACATCTTAGAATTAATCCACTTTGATGTTTGGCAAGCACCAGTATCATTCCTTGGAGGGGCGAGATACTTTGTATCTTTTATTGATGATTACTCCGGGCGATGTTGGGAGTATCCAATCAAAACGAAAGCTAATGTTTTTGAAGTCTTTGAAGTTTTCAAAGCGAGGGTGGAACTTGAATATGAAAAGAAGATCAAGTGTATACGGACTGACAATGAAGGAGAATATACAAGCGATGAGTTTGATGCATTCTGTCAACAAAAAGACATCAAGAGACAGTTCACGACAGCGTACATTCTGTTGAAAAAATTCAGAATTGGGAGGATGAAAAGAATAGAGAAAGCAGAAAAAGGGTTTAAGGCGTATAAGAGTACTTTCCTTTAAGGTTTTATTTGCCATCACTTCTCAAAGTTTGCTAATGAGTTTTTAAATGGCAAATTACCCCCAAGATACAACAAACCCTTAAACACAATATCTAGCAAAAAATATTGAGTTCCAAAACAATAATAATTCTGTATTTTCTGAAGTCCATAGAATAAAGACAGGGATGCATCCATCCTCTTTAAGTGTTACAACCTTTCACATAAAGATACCTTTTCAATTTGAAGGTTATCTTTTATATGCTGATGCACTTATATCAATAGTTATTTCTATTGTTAATAAGTGCTCAGATATGTGAGAAAACATATCACAAATAGATACAATGGGCCGAGACCTTTTCAGATCACTAAAACACACGAAAACACATTTTTCGTTAACAATTTACGCTGCAGCGCTCGGGCTACGCAAAACAGACCCGAGAGGTCTGTTTTGTGCGCGCTGCAGCGCCCAAGAGGCGCGCTGCAACGCGTCCGTGCGCTGCAGCGCGCGGGCTTAGCAAAACAGACCTGAGAGGTCTGTTTTGCGCAGGCTGCAGCGCGCGCTTGTGTCCGCCCACTCTTCCCGAATGTGTTTTAAGCCAATTTTATGATATCAAAATTGAGAGATATATTATAATCTCTCTAACAATCCCCCACTAGATTGTAATATTTCTTCAGAATTAACAACGATAAACACATACATACATGAAGGTATATTTCGATTTTAACCTTTACTTATTGACTATACTTCAAAGTATTCACAAGACAATAGTGTGCTTTGCATTAAACTTTGTCTTTTAAGCAAATACCGGAAATATATCACATATGTGTTATCCTAGATTTCAAAACTGTTCCAATCGTTTAGCACTATTCCGGCTTTGTGCTCTATCTTGGATTCATGAACATTTATAAGACTAAACCAAGGTCTTGTTAGGAACGGCACCATTCCTCATGTTCACTTAGGTGACGTTCGAATTATATCTCTAGCTACTAAGAGACTCAAACTTCATTAAGAGTATAAACTCAACCTCAAACACGTAGCTATTTTTGCACCAATATCCTGGAAGGGTCTAATTAAAGTTCGGTGCTAACCCGTCATATAACAATAATTTGTTCTTACCCATTTAACTATGGAATAGCGGTACAACTATTACATAGTTGGGTTACCATCATTGGTGACTCTTTCAAAGAAAGGTTTCAGTCCCATTCCACTAGATGTTTCTTTGACTAAGTCTCTTGAAAGACCTTTTGTCAAAGGATCCGCTAGGTTCTTGTTTGTCCTAACATAAACAATATTAATAACACCATCGGTTATTAATTGTTTAATATACTCATGTCTCAAGCTAATATGTCTAGATTTTCCATTATAAACATTGTTATAAGCTCTAGACAAAGTAGCTTCACTATCACAGTACAAAGAAATAGATGGCATCGGTTGTGGCCACAACTCAATATCAAACAATAGATTTCTTAGCCATTCTGTTTCTTTGCTTGCAGCGGCAAGTGGTATAAACTCACTCTCCATCGTAGAGTGAGTTATGCACGTTTGTTTCTTAGAAGCCCAAGAGACGGCTCCTCCTGCAATTGTGAAAATCCAACCGGATGTAGATTTATTATCATTTGCACTTGTTATCTAACTTGCATCCGAGTACCCTTCAAGTACGGTCGGATAGTCATTATATGACAAACCCAAGTTAATGGTTCTTTTAAGATAACCAAGTACTCTTCCAATTGCATTTCAATGTTCGATACCTGGGTTACTCGTGAACCTAAACTTTTGGCATACTGCAAATGCTATGTCGGGTCTTGTACAGTGCATAGCATACATTAAGCTACCGATCGCACTAGCATATTCAAGCTGTACCACCGCTCTGCCTGCATTCTCTAGTAATTTAATACTAGAATCATATGGGGTATTTGCTTCTTTAAACTTCAAATGATTGAATTTAAGAAGCACCTTCTCAATATAATGAGATTGACACAACGAGTAACCTCCATTATGCTTCCTTACTCTTACACCTAAGATAGTATCTACTTCACCAAGATCTTTCATCTTAAATTGTGAAGTTAGATATTTCTTGGTATCATTTACCTCTTGCATGTTTGTTCCAAAAATAAGCAAGTCATCAACATATAAGCATTTTATCACACCAAAACTATTTGTAAATTTAGAGTATATGCATTTATCTGCATTATTATGCTTAAAACCATGAGATAAAATGACATTATTAAATTTCTCATGCCATTGTTTTGGTGCTTGCTTTAAACCATAAAGTGACTTGACTAACTTGCAAACCTTCTTTTCATTTCCAAGTAGTACAAACCCTTTGGGTTGTTCCACATAGATTTCCTCATCAAGATCACAATTTAGAAAAACCGTCTTAACATCCATTTGATGCACATGCAATATTGATGAATTGCAAATAGCACTCTTATGGATGTCAATCTATCTACCGGAGCATATGTATCGAAATAGTCTATACCACGCTTTTATTTAAAGTCTTTAGCTACTAATCTAGCTTTGAATGTTAGTATAGACCCATCGGTATTGTACTTTCTTCTAAACACCCATTTTTTGCTTATTGGTTTTGATCCCGGAGGAAGATCGACCAAAATTCAAGTTTGATTCAAGATAATCGAATCCATTTCATCATTCACGGCCTTTCTCCAAAAGGAGGCATCCCTTGAAGTCATAGCTTCATTAACTGTCTTTGGATCTTCCTATATATTAAGCAACAATAGTATTTTATTAAGTACACCATTTATATCTCCTTCAACTAAAAAGGTTAAAGCTTGAGATGAAATAAAATCCGGTGCGAGGTTCTTTTCTTTTCTTTCACGTTGACTTCTTCTCGGTTCGAAAGATGTCATAGACTCTTTCCTTTTATTAGTGGAGGTACCGGGAATATCAACATATGGTAGATTAACATTAGATTCTAATTCAATGGAAGAATCAAGGCTAAACTTATTCTCAACAAATTCAACGTCTCTTGATTCCACAATAACATTAGAATCTAGATTCAATAATCTATAAGCCTTGGAATTTTCAGCATAACCTACGAAAACACTTCTAATACCTCTAGCTCCTAACTTTGATGATTTAAGGTCCATTATTCTATAAAATGCTAGACAGCCCCACACCCTTATATATATCAAGTTTGGTTTTCTTCATTTCCATACTTCATATGGAGAGACATGTGTTTTCATAGATGTAATCCTATTGTGAACATGACATGCTGTAAGTAAAGCTTACTCCCATAAATTATTAGGCAATTTAGCATTAAAAAGCATAGAGTTAATCATATCGGTAAAGATTCTATTCTTTCTTTCAGCCAATCCATTTTGTTGAGGAGTAAAAGGGGCTGAATTTTGGTGAATAATACCATGCTCTTCACAGAAAATATCAAATTCATTTGAGAAATATTCACCATCTCTATCACTTCGAACCATTTTGATCTTCTTATCTTTTTGGTTCTCAATTTTAGCCTTATAAATTTTAAATTTATCAAAGGCTTCATCTTTTGTTCTAAGTAAATACACATAAGTGTATCTAGAACAATCATCAATGAAAGTGATAAAGTATCTCTTTCCTCCTCTAGTCAAAATTCCATTATACTCACAAATATCGGTATGAATCATATCCAATATTTGAGTATTACGTTCGGCTCTAGGAAAATGTTTCTTAGTCATCTTTGCTTGTATACAAATTTCACACTTATCATTTTTAATATCTTTGCAATTAATTAAACCATGTTTAGACATATATTTCAAAGATCTAAAATTTAAGTGTGCTAAACGTGGATGCCAAACATAAAAAGAATCAACAATATAAAGAGAATTCACATCATCTTTATTATTAATACTTAGTTTGTATATGTCATCACAAGAATATCCCTTTCCCACAAAGATCTCATTCTTAGATACAATACAATTATTACCCTCAAGTACAATCTTAAGCTCATTCTTACACATAAGACGAGTGGATATAAGATTTTTCCTAATATCAGGAACATGAGTAACATTATTCAATGTAAGCTTCTTTCCGGAAGTAAAGTTAATCTCCACCACTCCTCTCCCGACAACCATCTATGCATCATTATTCCCCATGAGAATCGTTTGTCCTTCATTTTCCACTTTGTAAGATAAGAACATAGTCATGTCATTACAAACGTGGATTGTGGCACCGGAATCAAGCCACCAATCGGAGGATCTAGATGTAGCCATGTTAGTTTCGGTAATCATGCCAATTTACAATTCCGAGACCATGGCACAAATGTCTTCGGATTTCTCTTCAACGGCATTGGCATTGTTGGTGTTAACTTCTTCCTTTTTCTTCTTGTATCTGCAGTCATTTTGGCGATGGCCTTTCTTTCCACAAAAGAAACAATTTCCAGAAAATTTCTTTTGGCCATTACTGGACTTTTTGAACTTCTTGTCATTATTGACTTTAAAATTCTTTGAAAACTTACTAGCTTCAGCAACATTAACTTTAGAGGAATCTACATTTTTATTCGTGGAATCACGAGACTTGGTCTCTTCTTCGATTCTCAAGTGTTTTTGTAATTCCTCCAAAGTTATGCCATCTCTCCTATGAAGGAGTTTGTTTCTATAACCATTCCAACTTTGAGGCAATTTATCAATAATTGCCCCCACTTGGAATGATTCAGAAATCTCAACCTTCAATTCATTAAGCTTAGTAATAATGACTTGTAATTCATGTATTTGATCTAGAACGGACTTGGTATCAACCATGACAAATTCTAAAAATTTCAAGATGAAAAATTTGTCCGTACCTTCCTTCTCAGTTTTGTATTTGTATTCAAGAGCATTCCAAATCTTCACCGGAGACTCCATCGAGTTGTATAGATCGTAGAGCCTATCAGAGAGAGTGTTGAGAATATGACCCCGGCACATGATTTCATCATCTCCACGCTTCTTCCTTGCGGTCTTCAATTCTTCAGAATCATCCTCCTTTGGTTCAGAAAGTGGCTCCAATTTTGGATCAAGCACATAGGCGATCTTAAGCACGGTGAGAAGGAAGAACAACTTTCCCTTCCAGCGGGTGAAGTTGGTACCATCAAAACGATCAAGTTGAACATTAGGATTGAGGAAAGACGTCATGTTCTTTTCAACCTCCATTGCAGCAATAAAACCTTAAAGATTGTTGAAAAAATTTAGAATTGGGAGGATGAAAAGAATAGAGAAAGCAGAAAGAGAGTTTGAGGCGTATAGGAATACTTTCCTTTAAGGTTTTATTTGCCCTCACTTCTCAAAGTTTGCTAATGAGTTTTTAAATGGTAAATTACCCCCAAGATACAACAAACCCTTGAACACAATATCCAGCAAAAAATATTGAGTTCCAGAACAATAATAATTCTGTATTTTCTGAAGTCCATAGAATAAAGACATGGATGCATCCATCCTCTTTAAGTGTTACAACCTTTCACATAAAGATTCCTTTTCGATTTGAAGGTTATCTTTTATATGTTGATGCACTTATATCAATAGTTATTTCTATTGTTAATAAGTGCTTAGATATGTGGGAAAATATATCACAAATAGATGCAATGGTTCGAGACCTTTTCAGATCACTAAAACACACGAAAACACATTTTTCGTTAACAATTTACGCTGCAGCGGATGACATTCACGCTGCAGCGCTCGGGCTACGCAAAATAAACCCGAGATGTCTGTTTTGCGCACGCTGCAGCGCCCAAGAGGCGCGCTGCAGTGCACGCTGCAGCGCGCGAGCTTAGCAAAACAGACCCGAGAGGTCTATTTTGCGCAAGCTGCAGCGTCCAAGCGCGCTACAGTGCGCGCTTGTGTCCGCCCACTCTTCCTGAATGTGTTTTAAGCCAATTTTGTGATATCAAAATTGAGAGATATATTACAATCTCTCTAACACATTCTTTAGTAAAATGGAGTGGCAGAGATGAACAAAACATTATTGGATAAAATAAAAGTAATGTTGAGGACTACATGTCTACCCAAGTCATTTTGCGAGCCAACGACCATGTGCGTCCCCGAAGACAAGAAGACAAGTCTAAGTACTTCAACTTCCACAGAGACTACGACCACCTGACCCATATTACCGATCTCTTAATGGCCGGGTGTGGGCCATGGTCTATAATGGACAACTAGCACACTACAATAAGGAGAGCCCAACAATAATGCATGAACTGACAAGATTTACAAGCCATCTTTGATGGATAATGACAGAGGCAAGCAAGTTTTAGGATCGAGCCAAGCATTGAAGTTCGTGCCCACGATACTACGTAGGCCAGAGAGGAGCAATAAAGAAAAGTTTGAAAAGTGAAGCGAGGTGAGAAGGGAAGAACAAATCAGGCGAGTCGAACAACAAGGGCACTACGTATAGTTCGTGTCTAAGTAGATGAAACCGGTGGTCCCCATTGCTTTCACGCAGCAGGATCTTGAAGGGATTAGACTCCCGCACGATGACCTCTGATAGTCGAGCTGCATATAGGGGCCGCAAGTGTGGGGCAAGTCATTATCAATGGAGTAAGCCGTGCGGATATTCTATTTAAGGAAGCATTCATTAGCATGGGGCTCAACATTAAGCAGGTAATAGGTCACAATTAGGGGTATCACCTAACCGAGGATTGGATTGCACTCTTGCTAGTCTTTACATTCTTTGTATTCAATAGACTCTTCTCCGTAAATTGTGAAACCTCTAAGCACCATAGTGGACGTGAAAAAATCATGCATTGGTCAACATAGATCATTGTACCAGTTAGAACTTAGACATCTTCATATTAACTTAGTAATAATTTCTTGGTATTCGTCTTCTATCTTGACGCATATCCCTTTCACATTAAGAATGATCTTATAAGCTATCCGCATACATCCCTTGAACCTCTAATTACTTAGTAAAGAATGATTCGTTAGTGTGTGGATTGATCATGCGATGATCTTTGTTTAATTTTACTAAAGGACTTGGTTCTGTGTTCCTTTTCCGATCTTTAATCCCGATGTAGATGGACTAACAGTTTTCTCGTCGTAATTCATTTGGGTTTCACATTGAACTAAAATCTCAACACAATACTTGGTATAGTCATCATCCTTGCTAAGTGATTTCGCTTGTGTGGTTATTTAGCAATCAAGTAGATGCAAGTAATTTATTAAAAGAGAGACAAAAAGCAATTGAAATAAGGAAATACGCACGGAAAAAAAAAAAGAGAAAAACTTTAAATATTTTTGTTGGCTCAATCATGGAAGAACCAACAAAATGTTGCACTATCTTATACATGAACAAAGAGAGACAAATTTTCAAGCTTATTGCCTAATAAATCACCAACAAAAATTGGATTCCCATACCATGCATTTCCAAGATAATAACTTAAGATCTGCAAAAGATCACTTATCTCCTCTTACCAACCTTTTATGACATGATCAAATTTCTCGAGTTTAGAATAGATATGGGATTCTTACTCTTCATGCAGTCATTGAATTTGACATGGTAGCAGTGAGTAAATAGTTTTACATATACTCTTCTGTGTTTCTCTATTCCTTTTATTAGCCCTTGCCA
This sequence comes from Morus notabilis, assembly GCF_000414095.1. Classification (NCBI taxonomy): domain Eukaryota; kingdom Viridiplantae; phylum Streptophyta; class Magnoliopsida; order Rosales; family Moraceae; genus Morus; species Morus notabilis. Next base: position 117,210 of record NW_010359460.1, on the reverse strand, counting down.
TTTCTCTCTACACTTTTTCTGGCCTCCTCTTCGCACTCAAATGTCACTTCCACTGGTGCGTTTCTGCTGTGGAAAACTGAGACTGAACACACGAGAGATTGAACTCGCATACTTGACATTATAATCACTATGATAATTATTCCTCTCATAACATTAATTTTGTCCTCTAAATAAGAGTCTATTAAGGCATATGTGTTTGATATCTCCATCTCTTTTCTTAAACATATGGCTTACAATTTAGAGTTTTTTTTTAATGAATTAATCAGGGACAAAATTAGCATCAAGAAACCCGTAGAATGTCTAGTAGACTGTCCCAAATTGATCATTCGACTAGTCTATAATTTATGAAAAATACTTAGAGGCACCACCGGTGCTAAACACCATCACTAATAGAAGGTGGAAAGACATTACCAGTGCCCTACATGTATTGCTCATAATTTATACCTTTGTTTATTTGATTTGTGGGACAAATAGATAATTTAACTACCCACACAGAGCGGGTTCTCCGGTCCGACATTCATGTCTACAAACCTATAGAATGTCCAGTAGACTATCCCAAATTGATCATTCAACTAGTCTATAATTTATGAAAAATGCTTAAAGGCACCACCGGTGCTAAATACCATCACTAATAGAAGGTGGGACATTACCAGTGCCCTACATGTATTGCTCATAATTTATACCTTTGTTTATTTGATTTGTTGGACAAATAGATAATTTACTACCCGCACGGAGCGGATTTTCCGGTCCGACATTCGTGTCCGCAGGTCGCGGGCGCACAATTGGGCCTCTAACCTACTGGGACCGTGATTCGTACCCCCCTGCGCGTGAGAGAGCCTCTCTGGTATACAAGCTTACCGAAGCTTCAAAGTACAATCACTTATAAACACGACCAAGGCTTCATTCCTAACCAATGTGAGATTTTTATAATTTCTAGTTACCTTAACCACTCCAAGTGACATACTTAGAACATAAGGGGTTGTTCTCTTACAACAAAACTCAGAAAAAGTTTAAACTCAAGTTACAACGGGCTTGTTCTTTTGTCCAAAAAACTCAAAAAAAGATAACTCGAGTTTTAATTTTATTCAAGTTCATGTTCTTTTAAGGTCTAACTTTATTCAATTTTACTCAACTTTATTCGAGGTACAACTTCAACTCAAGTTATAACTCAAATTCAACTCAAAAACTACACTCAAGTTACACTCTAAAAGAACAAGTCCAACTTTATTCAAGTTCACGTTCTTTTAAGTTCTAACTTTATTCAATTTTACTCAGCTTTATTCAAGTTACAACTTTAAACTCAAGTTACAACTCAAATTCAACTCAAAAATTACACTCAAGTAACACTCCAAAAGAACAATCCCTAAATTTCTCATTCACTTAATATCCCTTTTGAGTGTATGATAATCGATTTTGATCTCTTCGTGATAGAGAACGTAAATCCATCAAGACCCGTCTTAAAAACCAATTAAGCCCCTTTCCAAAATGAGTCTCAAAATGGACTTTTACCGTGGCTTAATAAGCCATTTTGCCAACATAGAATTTTAAAATTTTTCTAATACAAACACGATACTACTGATAACTCTATGAAGTGGAGTTATTTCAGTTTTTTTTTTTCAATTAAGTGATCTATCTTCTTTAAATTTTAGTTTAATTTTATTTATTTTAGTATAATTTAGCTTATCTTTAATTTTTTTTTATTTTATCTTTTCCTAATTTAAGTTTTACTTTATTTTATTTAGTGTGATATTATTTTATTCTTTGTTTATATAGACGAGATTGGTCAAGGGCTTTTGGTAAATATAAAGGTTAAACTGATTGATTGAAATAGTTGTAGCAAGAGAAATATTAATCAAAACTACTCGCAAGTACGTGTCGTTAAGTTTTTCTTTTGTCATTTTCCAGCCAAACCGGAAGTGTAATGTTTATTAATCATAATTCGTAAAAGGCCTTCACTCCCTGAGAGAAAAAACATGATTTTTTTTTTTATATTTAAAAGGTTTAATCATAATTCGTAGAGAAAGCAAGTATTATCTATTATCTAAAAAGGCCTTCACTCCTGAGAGAGAGAAAAAACAATAGTGGGTCACATTAACTTTATCACATTATATTTAAATAACATGGCATGTTTTTTGAAAAATATTTAGGAGCGACACTAAGCACTATTAATGTAATAGAGAGTGAGCTCCACACATACAGGTCTTATATTATGATATTTATATGTTAGAAATTAATGATTTGGTGAAAATTATTACCCAAAATTCAAGAATATTCATGTTAAATCAATAATAATCAATAAATAAATAAGTAGAAGTGTACCTGAATTCATATTGATTAATTATCACTAGAGTCGTGCAGTTTGTCTTCTAGATCAACACGTTTTTTTAGAGAATCCTTAATTTTTCTATCTGCTCTCTTTCTGATGATGAGATGTCAGAAAGAATAGAATGTAATATGTGATATGGAGAGCATGACTGCTATTTATAGATAACTTCTTAGTTATTCTCTTAGTATTTCTATTTTAGCTATTATAAAAATAGAAATTACTCTTAAGTCTCTACACATTAAATGCTCACACCCTATTAGATACATTAAAGCTCAATTATTCAAACCTTATTAGATCACTTTTAAACAAATTTAACTTTATATGATAATCTGTTACACATAATTATTTACATATAAATTCAATATTAAATTAAGGATCTAAAATTATATTCTATTTTGTGAATAGTATTGAGACTCGCAACATAATGCCTGGGTTGTGGGTTTATTCCGCTCGGGACAAGCAGCACTCCTCATTCCTTTTTTTCACAGTTGATGATGGATGGCTACATTAGCCTGACTTTTTCATTGCGTGCCAACACGCGCTTTCACATTTGGCACTTTCACATGCTTTTGTACATTTTTTTTTTTTTTTCTTGGGTTTCCCTGACGCTTCTTTACTCCTTTCATTTTCGTCCACACAATATTACTTAAATGCGCCAGAGAGAAGTCTTCTTATTGACTTCTACTCTTTCTTCTTTTTCCTTCCAAAGAAAAAAGATAATAATTAAAAATGCAAAACAAAACAAAACAAAACAAAGCTTCAAGCAATTCTTGGCAATTTTGGTGAAGAAAGATATATTCTTAGCAATTGTTTTTTTTTTTTTGTTTTAAAAGCATTAGCGGCCGGTGCTCATTTTGATATATATATATATATAGGTGTAATAACATATAGCTGATCTTGAGGCATGACTATGGCTGATGCTTCGTCTTCATCACCGTCTTCTTCTATAATTACGATCACAAAGAAGTACGATGCATTCATCAGTTTCAGAGGTGAAGACACCAGGCATAACTTCACAAGCCATCTTTGTGCCGCCTTACGTCGGAAAAAAGTCGACATTTACATCGACGAGGACGATCTCGAGAGGGGAGAAGAAATTTCACCGGCCCTTTTACAGGCAATAGACAACTCAAAGATTGCGGTGATAATTTTTTCGGAAAACTATGCGTCTTCCTCGTGGTGCTTGGACGAACTGTTGCAAATTCTCCGTTGCAGAGAAAACAATGGACAGCTGGAAGCTGTGCCTATTTTCTACAACATTGATCCTTCATGCGTGAGAAAACAGCAGGGGAGCTACGCAACTGCATTTGCCGATCATGAAAAGCGATTCAAAGACAGGGTGAAACTTCACGCGTGGAGGGATGCATTGACCAAAGCAGCCAATTTATCCGGTTGGCCTTCGAATGAATTTCGGTAATTTTAATATTAAACTTTGAGACTCTTTTATTGCAAAATATTAGATTTTTATATTTACAGTATATGTATACGTTCACTGGTATACATGGTACATGCCATGGAGCACGATGTACAAGATTTTATCTAAAATTAAGCTGATCTGTAATTGTCTCCGATCCGGATACCGAATTATAGCGACACATGTATATTTTTTTTAAAAATATGTATATTTTTTCTTAAAATATATATAATATGAGGAGACAATTATAATTTGTCTAAACACTTATGTTTTAAAAAAAAATATACTTGGCCGTTTTAATCGGATACTGAATTGGAGACTTTACCTATATATATATATATATATATATTATGTTCATGTTCTTCCATAGTTATTGCTCATATAATTGTTCCATACCATCTTGTCACTAGTATGATTTATCGTGATAACTATATATGAGAAACTTTAGGGCGTACTATCACTATCGATAGGTAATCATAACATATATATAATTTGGATGAAGTGTTTGTTTGAAGGAATGCTTTTACGGTTGGGATCGCTGATTATCATAGTAATTAGTATAATGAACTTTTTACTAAATTGCTTCAATTTTATAGGTAAAAATTAGAACTCGTAATGAAAAACAAGGAAATTGTTCTAACGCATCATAAAACTATGAAAAATTACAGAAGAAATTAAAAGGAGATAATACCAATATTACTAACCGTAAAAAGAACGTATCAAAAGAGGAGAAGTTCTACGTAATTATATCTCTAATTATTTCTATTTTGAAGTATTTATACTTCTTATCAATTTATCGAAATAAAGGGAAATTCCATGCGTGAAACAAATATCTGCGTTGCTTTTTTTGTCATCTGTCTTGAAAGAACTTTAGGCATGATGATCACTTGATCAGACATCACGTACTTCCATGGTTTTCCTCATTTCGTTCCGGCTCTTCCTTTTGACTAACTATTATATGTGTTTATATATGTTAGGCCTGAATCCAAACTAGTTGAGACAGTTGTTGAAGATATAATCAGAAAACTGAGAACTAAATCATCAAGTGAGAGTGTCAAAGACCTAGTTGGAATCAACCAACGCATTGAGAAAATCGACTCATTACTGTCAATTGGCTCATCTGATGTTCGCATTATAGGCATTTGGGGCCAAGGTGGCATAGGAAAAACGACACTTGCTTCTGTTATATATAGCAGGTTATATTCCCAATATGAGGGTTGTTGCTATCTTTCAAACGTTAGAGAAGAATGGGAGAAAGGCAGTCGCAAGCAGGGTGACTTACAAAATGAGCTTCTCTCGGAGTTGTTAGATGAAAAGATTACAACGTTGAACATCCCTTTTGTAAGATTAGATTTTGACATGGACAGGCTTCACTCTAAAAGAGTTCTCATAGTTCTTGACGATGTCAGTAATCACGAGCAATTAGAGTTTCTCATTGGTGACCGTGGTTGGTTTGGTCTTGGCAGTAGAATTATCATCACAACGAGGGATATGCGATTGCTTGAGAACCGCGCTGATGCAACATACAGAGTGGAAGAATTAAGCTTTGATGAAGCTTTTCATCTCTTTCATTTAAATGCTTCAAAGAAAAACTCTCCCATAATAAAGGACAAAGAGCTATCAGAAAGGGTGGTGAAGTATGCTAGAGGCATTCCACTAGCTCTTGAAGTTTTGATGGGTTCTCTTTTTAGTTACAAGAGCAAAAAAAAGTGGGAAAGTATATTAGCTGACCTGAAAAATTCTCCTGATGGTAGGGTTCAGAATGTCTACAGAGTAAGTTATGATGGACTGACGGAAAAGCACAAGGAACTATTTCTTGACATAGCATGCTTTTTCAAAGGGGAAAAGAGAGATTTTGTAACAAGAGTGTTGGATGGTTGTGATTTCTTTGATGATACGAAAATAGACGATCTCGTTGAAAAGTCGCTCATAACTATTTCTCCCAAAGATGAGCTCTTGATGCATGATCTGATACAAGAAACGGGCCGGGAAATTGTTCGTCAACAATCCATTAAGCAGCCTGGAAAGCGTAGTAGGCTGTGGATTCCTCATGATGTTTATCATGTATTCAAAAATAATAAAGTACATACAAACGAATCTCTTTCCTAAATGACTAAACTTTCAAAAGAAATATATATATATATATATAGTATTTTTATGTCTTAGTAAAGCTTGTATACGGTATGCTCATTTGTTCTTTTTTGTTATTGTCCTCAGGTGAGTGCAATGGTAGAAGTAATACTTGTTGACGTTTCTAAGATTAAAGAACTACACTTGAGTCCTAAAATGTTCAAAGAGGCAAGTAATCTCAGATTGCTGAAGATTTATAACTCTAGCAACAGTAAAGAGTGCAAATTGTACCTTCCTCAAGATCTTCAGTTCCTCCCTGATGCACTTAGATATCTTCAATGGGATGAGTATCCTTCAAAATCTTTACCAACAAATTTTGATTCTGAGCAGCTTGTTGAACTTATCATGCCAAACAGCCAAGTTGAGAAACTTTGGGATGGAGCTCAGGTAAAATGATTTGTTACAAATTTACATACATACATACGTACGTACATAAGAACATATTTTGTTTTGCCTTTCTAGTGCTAAGTTACTATTCTTGCATTTGTCTTTCTGTTGCAGCCTTTACCGAGCTTAAAAGTTATTAATCTGAGTTTCTGTCAACACTTGAAACATATGCCAGATCTGTCTCAAGCTCCAAACCTTGAGATTATATATCTCATCAAATGCACAAGCTTGTTTCTAATCCCATCACATAACTTTCGCAACCTTTACAAGCTAACTCATTTGTATCTAGACAACTGTGATAAGCTAAGGAGTCTTCCCGACATTAATCGGTTGAGATCTCTTGAAACTCTTCGTCTTTGGGACTGCTGGAATCTTGAAAGTGTTCCAGAAATAAGCGAAAATGTGAGTTACTTGTATTTAAATGAGACGAAAGTAAAAGAATTGCCTGCATCAATTGGGTTTTTGGACAAGCTAGCCGAGCTGCGTCTTCAGAATTGTCGCTTTCTTAAGACTCTTCCGGCAAGCATGTTCCGGTTGAGTTCCCTGGAAATTCTTTATCTATCAGGTTGCTCGTCTCTTGAAAAGATACCAGACCTTCCAAGGAATGTAAGAAAGTTATGTTTGAGTGAAACTAGAATACAAGATTTGCCTGCATCAATTGGTCTCTTGGGAAAACTTGAGTATTTGGAGCTTAAAAGTTGTACCTCCCTTAAGAGCCTTCCAACAAGCATGAGTGAATTGGATTCTCTAGAAGAACTTTATCTGGTGGGCTGCTCATCTCTTGAACAAGTACTAGAGCTTCCAAAGAATCTATTTAAATTGGATTTGAGCGGGACGGCAATAGAACAGGTACCCTCATCAATTGGAGCTCTCTTTAACCTTGTGAATCTTCATCTCACTGACTGCAAAAAGCTTCGGACACTCCCTACCAGCATTTGTAAGCTCAAGTGTCTGAGGTATATTTATCTACAAGGTTGCTCAAAATTTGATAACTTCCCAGAAATCTTGGAGCCTCTGGAAAGTTTATTTTCTCTCGTTTTATCTGGAACAGCTATTAAAGAGCTACCGTCATCGATCGAAAAACTGGTCAAACTTAAAAGCTTACTCTTGAAGAACTGTGAAAATCTCCAATTTCTCCCAAGCAGTATCTACAATTTGAAAATTCAGTCGCTAGACCTTTCTGGTTGTTCACAACTTACAAAGCTACCTCCCCTGAGAACTGTCAATGGTTTTTCCAATTTGTCTAGGCTGCATATGTATGAATGTAATGCATTTAAACTTCCTGACTGCCTTGGTTGTCTATCTTCACTAGAAGAATTGCATCTAAGTGCAAAATTTGTTGATGAAATACCTACAAGCATCAAGCAACTTTCTAAATTGAGAAGTCTTTACGTTAACAATTGGAAGAACCTTCGATCTATACCGGAACTTCCATATGTATGTCTTTTGGATGCACAAGGTTGCACCTCACTGGAGAGTGTGTCGAGTTCGAGGAGTGCACTCATGAAACCTTTTGATCCAAAAAGGTTCGAACAGAATCAGAAGCTTTTATTTTTAGGTTGCCACAACCTGGACCAGAACGCTCGCGATAACATAATAGCAGATGCAAAGCTTAGAATTTCTTCAATGGCAGCACATGCAGCAATCTCGGAGAGCTACATTGTAAGTTTCTTTCTTTTACTGTGTTAGAAGAAATAGATCATCTAGCAATGTTTTATAAGTTTAATAATATTGACTTCTCTGTTAGTGTTGCAGGATTATGATGCTTGCATCTTTTATCCGGGAAACGAAATTCTGAAGTTCATTGACCATCAAGCTAGAGGTTGTTCTATAGATGTCATGCTTCCTGCAAAATGGCGGAGTTCTAGCTGCTTTGGTTTTTTGATATGCTTTGTTGTTAAATTTAATGAGTATCATTATTCCAAGAAAGATTTCCGATGCGACTTCCATTTGAGGACCAAGTATGGTGAAAGTGTCAAACTTGAAACGCCATTATGGACATGTTATGACAATGGCATAAAAGGTACTCAAATACTCAATTCGGATCATGTTTTCTTGTGCTTCAAGTACCCTTCTTCTTGGGCACTGGCTTGTAAAGAAGCAGATGATAACAACATCACCGAAATGTCATTTCACATCTATGCATTGGATTGGCAAACTGGATCACCTGTTCTTGGAAAGTCATGCGTAATCAAATCCTGTGGTGTCCGCCTGCTAAGTCTCCAAGACGCAAACGAATTCCGTGGTCTCTCAAGTAGTAATACAGAATATTGTAGTAGCTCATGCAAAGAAGTTGATGATGCTATGAGCAAATGGTCTGAACCAAGAGAGATTTGTTCACTAGGAAATGAAGAAAAACCAAATGGGTCTGAAACATGTAGAGAAATTGCTTCTGGAACTTTTATTAATGACACTATGCGTGGTGCCAACGAAGAAGAAGTCGTAATAGTACCCGGCTCTGCTACAGTTGAAATAGTGCCCGGCTCTGCTACAGAAGAAGAAGAAGAAGTTGAAATAGTGCCCGGCTCTGCTACAGAAGTTGAAGAAGAAGAAGAAGAAGAAGATGAAGTTGAAATAGTACCCGGCTCTGCTACAGAAGTTGAAGAAGAAGAAGAAGAAGAAGAAGAAGTTGAAAGAGTACCCGGCTCTGCTACAGAAGTTGAAGAATATAAACAAAGCGGAAGTGGGATTTCGGAGCTCTCTAAAACTGCAGAGAAAGATGAGGAGGAAGATCCAAAGTCAATTGCATCATGCGGTTGCTTTTTATTTCTCTCCCATTTTAAAGGTGAGGATAATATTCGGTGAACAAGCTTTCTTGATGATCAATACTCACCATTACTTTCCATTTTCGTACGATTCAGATCGTGCCTATGGATTCATACTATTTTTTCATGCATCTTGATTTTGGATTGCTTTCCTTGAACGTAATATGCATAACTAGGGGGACATCTCATGATTACATTACTATAATTTTACGATTCTAGGATTTTTTTTTTTTTTTTAAAAAAAAAGGTTCTTAATCAGTTATTAATTCTTTTATTTTATAGGATGGCTTTTACGATGTTGTTAACATAATTTGTTTTTAGTCAAAAAAAAAAAAAAAAAGAGTTAAAACACAATTGGAATTTGGATGCAGAGATTTGCGAGGGCATTCTTGGGAAGAAATCTGCGAGCGGAAGAGAGATGCAAACAGGATCGCATAAAGCTGCTGAGGAGCGACTTCAGGAACTGGTGGAAACTGTACAAAGTCTTCAATCAGAGAACATCATGTTACGAGATCAAAACATTCAGCTTTCGCAGTATCTCCAAATGTTGACCCTCAGATCACCGCTGCAGCTGATCGCTCCTCCTCCTCCTCCTCCTCCATTTCCGATGGACACACCTGATCAGAGCCCCGAGAACTGTTTCCCTCCAAATTCTCCCATGGCCGTGGCTGGTCCTCCTACACTGCTGCAGATTATGCCTGATCTGAACATACAGATTTTGCACAACTATTCACAAATGGTGACTCCTGGACATGGCTTTACTGGATTTCAACCGTCAGATCGGCAAGTTCATCAAAATCGACGAATCTTTCTACCGCAGGGAATTTCTACGCATCCACTTGCTCAAAAGAGCCAACTGATATGGCAGCAGCAAGGCCTCTCGCGAACGGTGATGTCGAGACCAAACTGATCATCTATCAACTCTATTATAATTCTGATTCTGGTACACGGGACATGAAAGCTCAAAAGTCATTGTTTGTTCAATCCAATATTTCAGTTTGTGCTGATCTTCTAGGATTTTCTGTTTTAAATATGGGTTTGTTTGCTTTGAGTTATGCAGCAGTAGGACGCTAATCCTTTGGAGGGAACGAGGAAACAAATTAATCTCATTTTTATTTTTTAGGAGAAAGAAAAAATAAAAACGTTTTTAAAATAGTGTTTGACATAATAAAAATAAAAAATAAAAATAAAAATAATTTTTAATTTAGTATAAAATAAGAGAGAAATGAAAAATGACTTTTAGTCATTTTTTATTTTCTCCTCTCTTAAACAGAGAGAGAAAGAGAGACATTAATAAATTTTTTTACACTGAAAATAATTTTTTGATAAAATTATTAAACGTATTTTTAAAAATAATTTCCATCTAAGATTAAAAACGTTTTTATTTCTATTTTTATATAAAAAATAAAATTATTTTAAAATGAATTCTAAACGTACTATTCGAAAAATGATGATTGTATGGATAACTTTTGGTTGGAACTTTGATGGACAGTGTATTTGGATTAAGATGGTTGATTCTAGTTCTTCTCGCCGCACAATCTCAGGCTCTGTTCTTTTTGCTGATTCGAGTTTTGTTATAGTAAAAAGCTCTCAGAAACAGTCACATCTAATTTTTTTGTTACAGTAAAAAGCTCTCACATAACATCACATCTCAACTCGAAATAAAAATTCGAATTAACGAACCGAACGGGCTCTGGCAAAATTTTTAAGGTCTCGTTCACTTCGTAGATTCGAGTTTTCAATTCAAGCTGAGATGTGACATTTTCTTAGAGCTTTTCACTGTAGCAGAAAAAGTTAGATGTGACATTTTCTAAGAGCTTTTTACTGTAGAAACCTAAAACTAAAAACTCAAATCGGTGAAATGAACGAGGCCTAAGACAAGAGGAGATATGTCATGAATCATGGGGCTGCTGGGGACGTATTCCAAACTGGCTATTCACATTTCACAGCTCCCATTAAACGGCTTTACATCAATCTGAATTTGACTTTTTCTATGCACCGCTGTTATCAAAATAACAAAAATTTGTATAGTACAGTTGTATTAGTGTGCTCTCATTTACATATGGCATTTGTATTTCCGTTATTATTGCCCTTTTGAGCTGATGTTAACTCTTCATTGTATTTTTTTTTAATTTACTTCAATAAAATGAGTGGGAAATTACTTGGGCCATTTTGGATTATTTGAGCTTTTGAACATGCTATGATATATGTTTTTTTTTTTTTTACTGAGAAAATTATAGTACTTATTTTTAAAAGGGTATGAGTCTAGATATTTATCTTTTATTCTTTATTAATTCTCTTTTATTAGTATAATTATTTAATTAAAAAAATTATTAATCAAGACTAAGAGGTAAAAATCATGACTCATGTAAATAAAATTGAAAATTTTTTCAGGCCATTGGATCAAACTTACCAGCGGCCGTGATTGGTGCATGCATTCCACGCGCGTGCAGCGGCGCGTCCAGTGGGGGAAGGGACAGCGTTTCAATAGGTGGGCCCGGCCACTTTCTTCCTCCGACCAATCACCAGGCTACACATGGCAGGCTATCGGTCTTGGATAGCACCCGATTCTCTACTATGCACTCACGTGAGATCGGTTTTTCTGGCGAATGTATACTGACACATAGCAACTTATTTGAGCGAACCAATTACCGAGCGCCACGTGAACGCCCAATCAGTAACTGACACATGACAATTCCATAAGGATTTCATCGAGGTTTTACTGTAATTATCTCATTTTTGTTTAGTATTAGTACTTTTTTTAACTTTAAACACCAATTAAAATAAAAAATAATAAAACACTAGACTCCAATTGAAAAACTTTCTGTGCATTAAAATTCATTACCCATCGAAAAGAAGAAAACTGAAAAAAATAAAATAAAAAAATGCTCAAATCAAGAGATGAAGAATAAAACTAATAGATAACATGCTAAGATTTTAACGTGTAAATTTTTCCTCTTTTTTTTTTTTTTGAAGAAAAATATGCAATTTCATTAAGCCAAATCGGCGCGAATAAACGGAGTGGAATAGCATCAAAACAAACTAAATTTGACTCAGAAAGATAAGTATGCAAAGTTTGGCGTTTGGTTCATAGATTCAAATCATATGATTAGAATCATTTTCGATTTACGTGTATTTTTTGTGAAAGAAAATATTGTAGTGAATCACGAACCATAATTCGAATTAGGGAACGAATCTAGATACCAAACAAGACTCGAGTAACAAAATTACCATCTCTAGGAACATGAACACGTTTCGAGTTGGAGACACGGGAGAGTAACCCGACTATCTCTTCCACGATGACCCCCATCTTCTGCTGGTGAGGAAGCACTGGAAACCGCTTGAACCACCCGTAGAGCGTCAAATTCCGCCATGTGAATCTTCAAATTATAAGATCTAGCAAAAAATATATATATATTAACTTTAAATAATTACTTTTTGAAAGTTAAAATTAATTATATAAAAGATTTAAATAGAGTATATTTATGGCACTTGTTATGCAATAAACGTAAAGTACAATAAGAGACAGAAATGTGATTGTTAACATAAAAAAAATTATTTACATGCTAATTTTTTATTAGACAGTAAATGGTATATCTAATCTACTGAATAATTCTTCCTAAGAAGACCTAACCATTAATACTCTTACCTTGATGCACATTGAATAATTACTGGGTATTGCATGAAGGCTACGGCTGCTCTTTTCATTATTTTTTTCCCCTTTTTAGCCAAGGGAATTATTCTAGCATTTATTTTGTATGCAAGTGGCATGAAGGTGAAATTGGACAGGATATAGACAATTATTCAATATGAAGCTTATACACACAATTACTGAGTACCTAATTTACTTGGATTTTTTTTTTTTTTTTTTGAGAAAATCGGATAAAATTTTTCTGTGTGTCTGTACTATTTATAATTATATAAATATTTATATGTATATATAGGTTAACTTTTGTAACAATTAAGGGGCCACTAGTACAACTAATTTAATATTACACGAGTTTAGTTACCACTACTAATTTAACATTTCTCGACGGCAGTTACCACTACTACATGTCGTCGCAAAAATGTCACATGTCGTCGTAAATAATGGCTGGCGGCAGATCTCGTATAGCATGAACTTTTAGCGCCAAAATAACACTTTTTGCGACGACATATCGTCACAAATAGTCCATTATTTGCGACGCAAATAGTCCCGCACAAATAAAATTTAATTTTTTTCCTGAGCAAAAAAGATTATTTTGACGGGTGGCAAATTTTTTTTGCGACGACATTAATGTGTGTCGTCGCAAACAATGATTTGTATTCCCTCACTAATTTACAAGGGGGGAAAACTGGGCGGGACTCCAAATATTATTTGCGATGACATGTGTACTAAGGCTGTTATATGCCCACGAGCAGAGCCTCCTCCTCTATTTTCTCCGATCGATTTCTCTCTCTCTCTCACTCGGCCTCTCAACGATTTTTTCCGGTTTTCTCACCTCAAAATCTCTTTGTATTCTCTTCAAAATCAACAATGTATACATTAGTTCGCTTCAAAAGACGCCAACATTGTGAATGTTAATGAAAAGAAAAAGGCAGCCCCCAAATATTGCTAATTAATCATCTTTGATCCCTTCATTAAAATAACACGTTTACTTATTTATTGGCTAGCTTAAGAAGTCCTTATGTCGCAAATAATTTGCAGACAGACTTCATATACTTAAACAGTCCAACAAAAGCGTTGTATAAAGCAAACAGAAAAAGAGGAGAAGCTATGGATCATAAAAATGATATCAACACAATTCTATTAGAATTCATGATCATGATCTTCTCAAATATAATCTTTCTGGCTGCTGTGGATTCCAATTCCCCCAGCTCAAGATCTCCATAATCACTTTATCATCGGTCGCTACTTGTTTATGCCAACCCTCAAAACGAGAATCATGTGTTGCCTCCACCGGTAGCCAAGGAGGCTACGGTTAGTAACCACTGCCTTGAGAAGGCTACGAAACATTGCGAAGAGGTATTGAGGTTCCAAACTAAGAAGCATACGTTAAAGTATGAAAGGCAATTCAAGTTGTGTTTCCGATCAAAATACCGGGCATGCGTCGGGAGAATATATAACTTTTATTATTTAAGTTAAGATGGTCATTAGTCAGTCATTGATATTTGATATATCATAATGTATTATTGATAAATCAGTTTTTTTTTTATTTACTAATAGTTTATCATTAATAAACTATTGATTGAGATTGGTTAATTAACGATTAGTATTTGTCAATTAATGATAAACCACCAAGTCAATTTGTGATACACGAATAAATGAGCAGTGATAAAACAGTTTATCACTGGTTTATAGTGGTTTATCACTAATGGCTCCTAATTCAGAGCAAGCCGCCCTATTCTATTTCTAGACACAATTGGGAGAAACTCATAAGAAACTAGAAACGCAATAGTCATTTGCTTAATTTTACAGAACTTTACGAAATTTTGGTCTTTTATTAAAGGGAAAATACCCAACATACCCTTGTATTTTGTTTATTGATACCCTTTCTAAACACCCCATATGTTTTTAAAATCAGACTCAAAATACTCCTAAAGCAATTAAATTTTTAAAATACCAAGATCGCCATTCCAAATCTATATTAAATGCTAATTTAGATATAATTTAACTAAAAAGTTAAATACAAATTTTAAAAAATATTCAAATAAAAATTCTAACCAAACAAATACTTCAATTATATTGAGAGTTTTTCATTCTTTAATATTGATTTTATTTAAGATTTAAGTTTAATAATGTGTTAAATTAGAGTTACTAAAGGTTGGAAAGGATAATCTTGGTATTTTAAAAAATTTAATTGCTCAGAGGTATTTTGAATCTAATGTTATAAATAAAGAGCGTGTTCTAGGCATTTACACAACAAAAGAAATAAAAGTGGTATTTAAACAAAACACATGAAAAGTTTTTGGTATTATCCCTTTATCAAAAAAGACTCAAAAAACAGCAATTTTTGCACATATCCTAATAATTCTCCTCATGTTTTTCAAATTTTGTTATCATTTTTTCGTTCGAACAAAGACATCAAGAGAGAGATTGTGTGTGTGAGAATGTACCATATTTTATTGGGTTTCTTTTTAGGAAGAATTAAATTCAACTACAGCAATTGAATTTGGGGCTATTCCAGTTTTGGTTGATTCGGTCACCAAACCAACACGTTTTTTTTTAGAGAGGGAAACCGAAAGCCATGCCGAATACAAGAGTAATCGGCCGGTTTATCGGTCAACAATGTTCATTTTTCAGCAATGGGTTTGCAATTAATTATACTTTGTGGAAAAAAGACAAACAAAAAAAATATATTGTGTTACTTTTTATAATTTAACTACTGTAAGTGACAGAGCAAGAAATTTTTTTTTCCTTAATGTGGAGAAAAACCAAGATGCTAAACTAAAATTATAAGGCTATTATATTTTCTTAGACTTTCTCTCTCTCTTTTTTTTTCTTTTACCTTTGTTTTATCTATTTTATCCTTTTTAAATTGAGACTACCAAATTATAGGGGTTTTACACAGTGGACAATGGGAGCGGGCCCCACTTAAATATTTTTAATCTAAATTTAAGGCTTGTTCTTTTAGAGTGTGATTTGAGTGTAATTTTTGAGTTGAATTTGAGTTATAACTTGAGTTGAAGTTGTAACTTGAGTTTGTGTTTAGTTGTGTACATTTGAGTTATGGTTTGATATAAGAATCTTTTTTTGAGTTTGTGTTTAAGTGAGTCAAAACTTAAATTTATATTTAGATAGTATTTTAATAAAAACTCAATGGTGATGAAAAATTTTAATAAAGTATATGGATGGAGTTTTATTCGTCTTTTCATTGTCAACACATAAAAATAAAATTATCTCAATCAGGATTAAAACGAAAAAGTTAATATCATTTTTAAGAATAAAAAAAATATTATTCATTAATTTGAGTTTGAGTTTCTGAACTCGAGTTGAAGGGAACACTTAAACTCGAGTTCAAGAGACATTTCTTTCTGAACCTATTATTTTATATCATTCTATCAATAAAATAATTCAACTAATTCAGTCAATTTTAAATTAAAATTACTTTTCCACCCATTAAAATGAATTATTAAAAAGTAATAAAATAAATAAAATAAATAATATAATAATTAAATAAATAATTATCATCTATTCTTTTAACTCTCTCCGATCAAATAGCATAAAAAATTACTATAATTCCTTTGTCCCTCTAACTCTCTTGATCCTTTCAATTCTCTTGATCCCTCTCTCTTCGTCCCTCCAACCAAAGGTCCATAATCACTACCGTAGAAGAAAAATTGTACATCACCCTTTATTGCTCTAACTTTTTATCTTCAAAAGAAGAAAAAACAAAAAACTGCTTATAAGCTTATGCCCTTTTTCGCTCTCTCTCTGCAGGAGGAAAATATCCCGCCAAGATTGAAAAGAAACAATACAATGGAAATTGTACAAAAAAACCAATGAATCAACTATGCCTAATCAGGTATTAAACTTCTAAATCTTGAAGCTCTATGTACAAAATTTCTTTTACACAAAAAAAAAAAAAGAAAGGAGGAGAAGAAGAAGAACATGTAGTACCTATACCAACAAGTTTATGCAAAACGGGGAGAAAAAAGTCCTCAACAGGAAATGTCCTTGGAGCCATAGCTAACTGCTCTGAGGCTTGAATCAGACATGTTTGTCATCCATTTCTTAGGGCCCTTCGATTCCCCCAACACATTATATGCATAAGAAGGCCATGTCACATCTTTTGCTTCGCAAAAGCTTGTGAAGCCCAATCTCAACATCTTCTGTGTCCTATCAAGTACAAGGAGGCTTGAAAATGTTGAAAAACTATTGCCCACAAACACATCTGCTCTCAAGCACACTTCATAGTCAATTGCAGACTGGATCAAATATGGGTACTTCTTGTAAACCCCATCAACACCCAACTTCTTTTTCTCAAAGGGAATCAGATTTTCTTTCCAACCGCTCAATATTGAAGAGTCTTCAAGCAGTTTATCTGCCACAGCTAGATAAACAACAGTTGGGCTTTGTTTTTCAAGCCCAACAATGTTTCCCCCTCTTTCCATGATCTCTTTCTTGCTACCACAAATCTGGGTTATGTTTAATTTCCTCTCCAAATTCTTGCAGTGAATCATCCAGTCTTTCTCCACTCTCATGTGAACAGCAATATAAGGGAAAGTATTGGGATTGAGACTGTTTTTCCCAGACTCAAGTTTAAAACTTTCCTCAGCTCCAATCTCTTTGATTCTAGACACAACCTTATCTGCTTCAGCCATTATCTCATCCACCAAAACCAAGCACTCAAACACCTTTGCGTAGTCCTTAACAGGCCAATGATCATGCCAAAGAAAAGGGTTCTTCCCAACAATTCTTATCACTTGATGTTCATCAATTGGGTCCTTTTTGTGCTGTTCTAGTTGATCTAAATCTCTCTCCTTTGTCCATCTCCTTCCACTTCCCTTTGGCATCTCGAAAACTTCGGTCCGGTTCATGAGATCGGAGTACTTGCCCAGTTGAACAAACCCATTACAGATCGAATTAAAGCTATCAAACTTAAAAACTTTGTCAAATGAAATTGGTTCCAAAAGATCTATTTCTTTGTAGAAAAGAGAAGCGCTTAAGCTAGGCATTAGAAGAGTCCTGTTAAGAAATCTTGCAGTGAGACAAGACCTCGCAAATGCTATCTTCTGATTGTTCAAACCCCACACGATTTGAGGAACCTCGAGAAACTTGTCGTTTCTGATTGGAGATTCATTGGATAGTGACAAGGAACGGTTGTGGATGAAAACGGCGTCGTTTTCTTCAGACGACGCGCCAAAGGAAGAAGAGAAGGTGGCAAGGAAAATGGCTCTGATGAACAGAGCAATGGCAGCTAAGAAAATGCATTTGGACGCTATGGAATTGAGATAGCAGCTGAGGATTTTCATGGCTTACAGTTTGACGAGATTTCCATTTAAGATTTCTTCAACTAAAGGAATCCTGAGAATTGTAAGTCATTCCAAAGGACATAAGATTCATGATTTTTGGCAACAAAATACATCAAATATTGCTTTAATATAGAAAGAAATTTTACATACCCTGATACCCAGTAAGCCAATAGTCAATCTAAGATTTCCATAAAACACGAAAATCTGCATGACCCAGAAGAAAACCTGTGAAGAAGAATAAAATTTATGAAAAATTATGAAGAAGAAACAGGATTTTTGATTTTTGAAGGATTGACTTTGAATTTCTTACCTCGAATATATCGTCAAATGGTTTGAAGGAAGAGATGTCTATACAAACACAGAAGGTGCCAGAAGGCCACGCATGTGATAGTCATCCAAACTATCATTTTCTTTCTGAAAGCAACAATCCAATACAGAGGAAAAAAAATCATAAAAGAAAAGAAAGAAAAAGAAAGGAACGTGTTTTGCAAGAAAAAGACCAATAAAATGACAGGCAAAAATATCAAAGAAAATACAAAGGTTTTGCAAGAAAAAGACCAATAAAATGAGGCAAAAATATCAAAGAAAATACAAATACTCACTTGTTTATTTAAGCTTGAGCTGTGGCATATGAGAATTTCAAAAATGGAAATGGAATCCAAAGTGGTTTTAAGAAGGAAGGAATCTGAAATCTAAATCCTGAGAAACGCCTAGAGAACAAAAGGAAACAAACAAAAGGAAAGAAAGTCCCCGATTATGCAAAGAAAAACTGTTGAAAAGCCTGAAATCTCGCGGAAGAAAAGCAAAACCAAACCCGGCCCTCACAATCATGACAGCAAATAGCACTGTTTTTAAATATAATAATATAAAATGAAAGCAAAGTTTTCCCACTATTCTTTGAGGAAGAGAAAAGGAAATTTTGTAAAACGCGAAAAAAAAAAAGAAAGACGACAAAAAAAAAATAAAAAACAAAAAAGAGGAGGAAGATTCTGTGAGGTGTAACAGATGGGTGAGAGAGATAGACCATGAATGTTGTTGGGAATTTGCAAAACAGACCAGGAGGCGTCAGTGAAAAATGGACCCAGAAATGCTGTACAGAATATCAACTGTCTAAGCAGATGAAACTCGAGACGCGTTCGCAGCACAAAAAATTTGTTTTCAAATTTAGAAAATATTCGAAGAAAAAAAGAGGCGGTGGAAAAAATTAAATAAAAAAAAAAGAGATACGTGAAATTTAAATTTTTAATTTAAGTTGATATATAATTTTATATAAGAATTTTTTATTGTAATAAAAAATATTATAAGTCTTTAGTTTATTTAAAATGAAGAGGGGCAACCAGTTTTTATTCTACAGAACTCTATCAAAGTATCATAATAATATATTTTAAAAAAATATAAAACTCTAATAAAACTATTAAAGGAGAGTTTTTAGTGATTATGATTGCACGCTGGTTATCTATTATATATAAAAATTTAATGATATATTTTCATAATTAATTATTTATTCTATAATAATTGTTGAATTAATATTTATCAGTTAAAACAATAGTATTTACTAATAAATAAATATGAGAGTAATTATAAATGATAAAACTACACTCAACTATCAAAATACTAGGTACTATAATATAATAAAGTGTTAAAATAATAAGTATTAAAATGATTTTTTTATTAGAGTATAATTAGACGCTACCGTTACAAGATATAGCATTTGAATCTATCATCCTTAAAAATTTTTAAAAATATATTATTTTTCATTAGAAATTGAGAAATTGTTTGGTTTGTAGATTGAAAAGAAGTTTGAACCAAAAAAATTTTAAATTTTAGTGGGAGAATATACAACAATAAAATGGTTTAAAATGTAATTTGAACTAAAGAGTTACCTAATTCTATTTTGATAGGTGTAATTTAATTTATCTCGTCTAAAATAATAAAAAAAATTATCTTTTGAGTAAAAAAAAAATTATTATTGTGCAGTTTGCTTTTTGTCAAACCCAACAAAACCAAGGACACCGTTTCTGTAGACCTGTGATTCTCACCACCTGAGAAAACATTTTCGTTTTATTGAATCAAAAAGGAGCAAAAATGTGGAGAAGCAAAAGAAACTTTAGTTTTATTTGTTGAATTTATTATTGAAGATGATTCGAGTTTTTAATTTAAGTTGAGATGTAATTTTATGTGAAAACTTTTTACTATAATAAAAAAGTTAAATGTAACTGTTACTGAGAGTTTTTTATTGTAACAAAACTCAAATTTTAAATTTAAATCGGTAAAATAAACACGGTCTTAATGATACATTTTCTTAATTAACTATTTACTCTATAATAACCGTTAAATCAATATTTAATAGTTAAAACAACAATGTCCACTAATAAATAAATATAAGAGTAATTATAAATGATAAAACCACACTCAATTATCAAAATATGAGATATTATAATATAATAAAATGTTAAAAAAAAGATATTAAAATGATTTTTTTTATTAGAGCATAATGAGACGCTACCGCTACAAGATATAACATTTGAATCTATCACCCTTAAAATTTGTTTAAAAAATAATAATTTTTATTAGAAATGTAGAAATTGTTTGGTTTGTAGATTTGAAAAAAAGTTTAAACCAAAAAAATTATAAATTTTAGTGGAAGAATATACGACAATGAAAAGGTTTAAAATGTAATTCAAACTAAAGAGTTACCTAATTCTATTTTGATAGGTGTAATTTAGGGTTCGTTTAATTTGTTGATTTGAGTTTTTAATTCGAGTTGAGATGTGATTTTATGTGAGATCTTTTTACTGTAGTAAAAAGTTAGATGTGACTGTTTCTGATAATTTTTTACTGTAATAAAACTTAAATTTTAAACTCAAATCGGTGAAATGAACGGGCTTAATTTATCTCGGTTTAAAATAATAAAAAATTATCTTTTGAGTAAAAAATTTAATATTGTGCAGTTTGCTTTTTGTCAAACCCAACAAAACCAAGGACACCGTTTCTGTAGACCTGTGATTCTCACCTCGTGAGAAAACATTTACGTTTTATTGAATCAAAAAGGAGCAAAAACGAGGAGAAGCAAAAGAAACTTTACTTTTATTTGTTGAATTTATTATTGAAGATGAGACAACTGTATAGCATAACAGGCAGTAACTTAACACAGTTGGGATAGGAATGCAAACCTTGTGCGTTGTAAGTAACAATGGGTTTCTTTCTAGGACTTTCTCTACATTTTTATATGTATAGTTAAGTTTTTAATTGTTAAATTTAATAAAAATTATATTAGATTAAAAAAATACGTAAAATAAATAATTTATAATATAAATTTGATAGCCGAAACTCTTTCATTGTAAAAGTAAGAGGAAAGATATCAAGTGAAACCACAGCATAATTAGAGGTGATCAATGAAATTTAAAAAAAAAAAAAAAATTTAAGAGATATTTTTGTCTAAATGAAGATTTCGTTCATTTTACTGATTTAAATTTATAATTTTAATTTTATTACAGTTAAAAATTTTCACAAAAAATTACATCTAATTTTTTCTATTATGATAAAAACTCTTATATAAAATTATATTTTAATTTAAATTAATAAAGTGATCGAGATAGTATTTATAGCTATGAGTTTTTTTTCTTTTTTGTTTTTATTTATTTATTTGTTTTTATGCAGGGAGCCCGTTTTCAATTACGATGTTGGGATCTGGGGGAGGTCTAACGTCAACCTCGTGAATCGTTCACAGTTTTACTCACTGAGCTTCCTCAATTGAAAAAATAAAATAAAATAAAACCTCGTGAGTCGCGACATTTTTTTACTTTTCAAGAAAAAAAAAATCACATGACACGTTGACTGCAGTTATGAGTAAGCTGGAAAAGAGAAAAAACGTACATAAGGGATTTATTTCTGCTGAAATAAGATTTTGTTCGTTTTGTGTTTTGTGAATTTATAATTTTAATTTAAATTAAAATATAATAATTTTTGAAAATTTTTAATTATAATAAAAAAAATTAAATATGATATTTTTAAAAAATTTTAATTATAAAAATTAAAAATTAAAAATTTAAATCGATAAAATAAATGAAGTCTTAGGCCTCGTTAATTTCACAGATTCAAATTAAAATATGATATTTTTAAAAAAATTTTTATTATAACAAAAAAAATTAAATATTATATTTTTTAAAAAAATTTTACTGTAAAACTTAAAATTAAAAATTCTAATTTTTAGTAATGGACCGTAAAGGTGGACACCGTTGATTGATAAAGTTGACATTCTGTACCAAATTCACCAAAATTATCGTTATAATTTTTTAATTTAATAATAAAATTTATATTAAAAATTATCTATTTTATATATTTTTATTTTAATTAAATTTAACATTTAAAAAATAACTTCACCAATAAGAAAACCTTGCCGAAGAAACTTTGGAACGTAACTACTTGTAAGCAAATCCGGCTGTCATACGGCTTTTACTTGAAAAGCAAGCAGCAAAAGGAAATCCGATTGTCTTATTTATTTTAACACCTCTTCCAAGTCGCTAAGGCTTTTTTTTTTTTTTTTTTAAAAAAAAAAACCAAATAGCCAACGCAGGATGCATAAATAATCAGAGTTTTGTTCATTTCACCGATTTAAATTTTTAATTTCAAGTTTTTATAATAAAAAGCTCTCATAAAATATCACATCTTTTTTTTTTTTTTGCTACAGTAAAATTTTTTTAAAAAATGTCACATTTTAACATAAATTAAAAACTCAAATCTACAAAGTGAACGAAACGCAAATAAAAATAAACCTAGACAATAGATGACAAGAACTATACACTTCTTTATGAGAAATGTGTTAAACAACATACTTGGCCCAACAAAATGAAGGTCACATGGGTACATGATATTGATCGCTGGACACAAACTATAATTTATTACACAAAATAGAAAATGGAAGGCACATGGAGGATGGGCAACTAGAAAGTGCTTGGAAGTTTCATATAGTTCGATAAATGATGGTGATAAGGATGAGAAGAAATTGATTTTCGTTCTCATTTGAATGCGTTTTGTTGGTGGATTTGTGTCATGATTTGGATTATAGTTCGTGACTCGCTACATTATTTTCTTTTATAAAAAATACACGTAAATCAAGAATAGTTCTGAATTATAATTTTAAATTTATAAACCAAACGTCAACACATTTAAATAGTTAAACTTTAGTTCATAATAAATATGTGTGCCGGAATCCGTATTACTATGTGCTGAAACTTGATGTAGCATATGTTAAAAGCAAAAGATATATTAAAAAAAAGAAACAAAACAAAATAAAAATTGTTATCTTGGACAAAAAAGTTTATGGCTTTAATTTTAAGGAATAATATAGTTGGATATTGACAACAAATGGAGAACCTAGTGATAGTAATTTGTAAATGTTAATCAAACATGTTATTAATGAGAATAAGACGTTATATTTATTTCTTTTTTAATGGTATTATAATATAATTTATTTTCCTTTCATAAAAAAAGTTATTGTAAGCCCTTTCATGAGTCGTTATGTTTATCCATTCTTAATGAGTCCGTTTAGTTGGAGAATTCGTTCTCTGATTCGAATTATGGTTCATGGTTCGCTACAATATTTTCTCTCATAAAAAATACACGTAAATTAAAAATAGTTCTAATCTCATGATTCTAATCTATGAACCAAACGGACTCTTAAATATGTCAAAGTTAAAATTCTATACCCCAATATCGAAGAATGCTGGTGTGGAATTACTAATATCACCTTACCGATATCACCTTAGTCGGAACTTTAATAATCATTTAATATATAAGTACTAGTGCTTGGTCATAAATATTGATTAGTATATATTAAACAAGCGAACTAATTAATTGGTCGCCATTAAAGCCGCTCTCTCCTTCAGTAGCAAGCTCATCCATTACTTGGTAGAAGAAAACTCGGGATTCATCTGATCCTTTGTCGTCAGAAAGAAACTAGGACCACACCGGCCGCCCATCCATCAAAGTCTAGGTTAGCAAAACAAATTTAAAGAGTGTATTTAAAACTCGTTTTAAAATGATTTTATTTTTTTGTATGAAAATAAAAATAAAAACGTTTTTAATATTAGACATAAATTATTTTTAAAAATGCGTTTGGTAATTTTATTAAGATATTGTTTTTAATATAAAAAAGTACATTAATGTCTCTCTCTACTCGAGAGATGAGAAAACATAAACAAAAAATGAAAAACAACTATTTTTTATTTCTCTCATATTTTACACTAAATCAAAAAATCATTTTTTTTTTTATTTTTTTATCTTTAATTGTATCAAATCCCCATTTTTCTCCCGTTTTCATTTATTCTTTCTTGAAAAACGTAAAAAACTAAAATAAAAACAACTCCAAACACAACCAAGGATTCCCTCATCAACAATTATTGACAGAAACTCGCCCACGTGAAAATAGGAGAGCAAGATTGTTTGCATGCTCAACCTCGCTTTCATCCCTGTGCCCCTAATTGTCAATATAATTTTTTGATTATTTGAGGGCACTTTCTATGCTAGTTATTGTAAAATGGATTACCGATAGTTATTTACTTTTTTTACGGTAAATTTATATCATAATTTATTTATTTTATATATTTTTTCAATCTGATGTGATTTGATCAGATTTAATGATTAAAAATTAGAACCACCAATACAACAGACTACTAAAGAAACTCCCTTATTTGAGTATTAAAATTCTTTATAAATTAATTTTTAGGCAGTAATAATTCATATGTCAGGATTAGAATCCCACAAATTGTTATTAACATATAGAAGAAATCATTTAAAGTCTAGTTATTCATTCAAAGCATGTTTTATGTAAAAGTTTGATCCTAATTTTTACGAAAATAATATGTTTAAAGTCCCTTGTGTAGAAGTAGTAGTCATCTAATTAATCCTATTCTTAATATATATATATTTTTCAGATATCATCATGTATCATAAAGTTGTGTGTTGCACAAAGGAGCGAAGTTATTAATATCATACTTACTCTAGTGTAGTTTCTCTCTCCTGCATTTTTTTAACATAGCATTGCTGGCCACACCAACTAGTATTAATTCTTAACTTCTTTTTTCTTTTCTTTCCTTTTTTTTTTCTTCGGCACACGTTTTTTTTCTTCGGCACACGGTTATACATATATATATATATATATATATATATATATGATACATTGATTGTGGGTGTTGATTCAATCTGTGAATTTGATTAATCTGCCCAACCCAAATTAATTCTCACCACATAGAGTGTTGGGTTCAGAAGACTTTTGATTGGATATATAGGATTGAGAACATCACAATCCGAAGATTTTAAAGTGGTTTTAATTAGTTTGAGCATTTCCAAATTTACAGAAATCATTATTATTCAATACTTTAAGGAAGTTTGGTATTGGATATTATTTGATGGAAATTATAACTTTACTCTAGTTATTAATATTATAATGGGGGAAAATAACATGGTAAATAGTCATAACTACGAACAAGCTTATAATTACATTAAAGAGAAGGTGTGGAAGAAGCTAAAATTATGGAAGGGTGTAATGTTTTTTATGTTGATTCGAGTTTGTAATTCGAGTTGAGATGTGATTTTATGTGAGAGCTTTTTATTGTAGCAAAAAAGTTAGATGTGATTATTTCTGAGAACTTTTTAATGTAGTAAAACTCAAATTCTAAACTCGAATCGGTGAAGTGAACGGGGCCTAATATATTATAATATTGTTAATGAGTACTAAAAAATGAAAACAGAAAAATGAAAATAATTTTCAACTGCTTTATAATTCATTCACAAAAATTATTTTCACTGTTTTCGTTTTGCAGTCAAACTCAATGGGCGTGTTTGGAACTCGTTCTAAAATAATTTTATTTTTTGTATGAAAATGAAAATGAAAACGTTTTCAATCTCAGACATAAATCATTTTTAAAAATGCGTTTGGTAGTTTTATTAAGATATTATTTTCAGTATAAAAAAATTCATTAATGTCTCTCTCTCTGCTCGAGAGAGGAGAAAACGGAAAAAGAAAATGAAAAACAATTAAAAGTCATTTTTCATTTCTCTCTCATTTTACACTAAACCAAAAAATCATTTTTATTTCTGTTTTTTGTCTTTATTGCGCCAAACGTTGTTTTAAAAACGTTTTTCTTTTTTTCTCAAAAAATGTGAAAAATAAAAAAGAGATCAATTCTAAACAGGACCAATGTGTAAGCTTCGGCAAAAAAAAAAAAAAAAAAAAAAAAAGCCTTTTTTTTTTTTTTTTGCTCAAAGAGAAGAACAAAATGTTTCTAGCACTGGTTCATGTTTATAAGATTTACAAAATTAAACGAAGACCTACATTATATTATTGGGTTTTTCTTAAAAGACAAAAATTAAAAACTGATTAATAGGATCAACTTCAACATTTCAAGGCGTAAATGTTATTAGTCAATAATGAGTCTGTGAGGTGTACAGGTGATTAGTTAAGGTTTCCTAATAATAGGAGGCCTTGGGCTGTTAATGGCTTTCCCTTTAAGCCTGTGAATAGGGCAATTTGAGCCACACGAAAATTAGAAAATACATAAAACACAAGTCAGAACCACTAATAATCCTACATTCCAGACAAATTAATCTATTTTTGTCCCTAAAACACACCTTCTAAAACCTATATATATGTGTCTCAGTTAAGTTCCAATCCCACCAACGGGCACAATAACACTCTTGTTCTAACCAAAAAAACAAAAAAAAAAAAAACACAACAAGAGCAAGGGGAAATCAACAAATATGAAATTCTCAGTTGTGTGTTTGGCTATCATTTGCATGGTGGTGCTGAGCCACCACGTTGAGGCCACAAAGGAGACAACCAAACTAGCTGATGGGGTTGTCGACCCCTGCCAGAAACCCGGTGGCCCGCACCCGGGATGCAACGTTGTCCCCAACAAAGCCCGTGAGGCGGCGAACGGCTACGACCGCGGTTGCAGCTCAGCTCACCGCTGCCGAAAAGACTAAGAGCAAGCATTCATCATGGTGGGAAATTACGTTAGTTAAGCAACAATAATTATTCCTTGTTTCTTGGTTGGAGGAATCATAGTTTTCTTGGCATTTATCTTGGTTAGGATAAATGGTCCGTTTCTATTACTATTATAGGCCTCATGCCTAATTAAATTCTTTTTGTATTCTTTTTTTAAACAAAAAATAAAGTTGCTTGTCTTTTTGTTGATACCATTTTGGTGGAAATCAAATAAAAACATAATTGATGTTGACGCAAAAGCTCAAATGGTTAGAGTGAATCTGTAGGTGATAATCTCAATCTCGTAACACAGGATATTTGGTTGGAGGATTCAAACCATGATTTGAATCACGGTTCATGATTTGTTACAGTATTTTTTCTTACAAAAAATACACGTAAATAAAAAATGGTTTTAATCACATGATTTTAATCCATGAACCAAACGTCTTCATATATGATCAAAGCTTAATTATAGCGGAGAAAATTGTAAAATTTACCTTTAAAAGTGTATGAGCTTGAATTTTACTACTTATTCTTGATAAATACCCTTTTATTAGTGTAATTATTTGACTAAAAAAGTTATGAATTAAGAGTAAAATATAAAAATACTTATTAATACACTTTTAAGAGATATTTGTTAAGATTACCTTATTAGCGTGTTTGGTTGGGCAGTTCAGCCAATTTTGGCCAATCCAAGCGGGCTTTGCGATTCCAATCTGTAAAATTTAGGCATCGTTCATTTCACCGATTCGAGTTTTGCTATAGTAAAAGGCTTTTAAAATCAGTCACATCTAACTTTTTTGTTATAGTAAAAAGTTATCACATGAAGTCACATATAAACTCAAATTAAAAATTTAAATTAGCGAACTAAACGGCCCTTAATTTAAACCGAACAACCCAATTTCAAGTTTTACTTCTCCTATCAATTTTGCTTCTCAAACCAATATTCTACAGTGTTTTCACTCTCTCTCACACGCTATTCTTTCTCTCGAGATTCGCTCCCCTCCGCTTTTTCTTTTCTCTATTGTTATATAAAATGTCAAATTTTACGTTGATTCGTCACGATATTTGGTTTATAAATTTAAAATTATTCTTATTTTATGTATTTTTTTATGAGAAAAAATATTTTAACGAGTCACGAATCATGATTCAAATCTTAGTATAAATTCTCTTTCTAAACGTCACTATTTACCTTTTTTTTTTCTCACGAGTCCTTCCATTATCATCCGTTCTTCCTATTTGGCATTAGTAACAACTAAAGTAAAAGAAAAAAAAATGCCATCCGATTAAAAAATCTACAAAAGTTTTTAATTATCATATACACAATTTTTGTTTTAAGAAATTTTTAGGTCTCGTGTTATTTCTTATGCCTTATCATTTTTTTTTTATTTTTAAAAATTGCTACTCAATTGAAAAACGTCTACAAACTTTTTTTAATTATTCTCTAGATAATTTTTCTTTATAAATTTTTAAGTGTTGTATTATTTTTTATGCATTATCATTTTTTTTTTCCATTTTGTGAGTTATGCTTACAGATGTAGCAGATAAATGTAATGAAGAGGGGTTTGGAGCTTTTATATGCTTGCGTGAGTGCAGGGGTGGATATAAATAAATCGGTTTTTAAGACCGAGCACATGAGAGCTCAGCCACTATTTTCTCTAATTAGAAAATTACTAAAAGTGCGTTTGGAGTAAGAATTAGTGTCATGGTTCGGATCATGATTCGTAACTCATTACAGTATTTTCTTTTACAAAAACTACACGTAAATCGAGAATGATTATGAATTTATGAACTAAACGTCCTATAAACTTACTTCCGGTGATCTTAATTTTATTATTTATTCTTAATTAATATCCTTATAACTAATATAATTATTTAATTAAAAATTATTAATAACAAATAACAAATAAAAATCTAAACTCATATAGTCAAAGGGTCCGTTTAGTTCGCTGATTCGAGTTTTTAATTCGAGTTGAAATGTGACTTTATGTAAGAGTTTTTTTACTATAGCAAACTCAGAAACAGTCATATCTAACTTTTTTGCTACAGTAAAAAGCTCTCACACAACATCACATCTCAACTCGAATTAAAAACTTGAATTAGCGAACCGAACGGGCCTAGATGTGATTATTTTTGAGAACTTTTTACTGTAACAAAACTCGAATTCAAAATTCGAATCGGTGAAATGAACGGATGTTTTCTCCTTTCTCCTTTGTCTGATTTCATTTTGTGCAACGGGCTTGATGAGTCTACAAGCGTAGGAAGAATGAAGCCCAATTCTCTATTGAGGCGCCCCATAGGTGCAGTCAAATCCAATGTGTAAGCTTCTGAAAAAAACAAAAACGACTTCTTTATTTTTTATTTTATTATTATTATTTTTTTGCTGAAGGAGAAAAACAAATGTTTCTAGCACTGGTTCATGTTTATAAGATTTACAAAATTAAACGAAGACCTAAATAATATTATTCGTTGTTTCTTAAAAGACAAAAATTAAAAACTGATTAATAATGAGTCTGTGAGGTGTAAAGGTGATTAGTTAAGGTTTCCTAATAATAGGAGGCCTTGACTTAAAGGGGCCTTGGGCTGTTAATGGCTTTCCCCTTAAGCCTGTGAGTACGGGCAATCAGAGCCACATGAAAACTAGAAAAATACATAAAACACAAGTCAGAACCACTTATAATCCTACATTCCACCAACGAGCACAATAACACTCTTGTTCTAACCAAAAAAAAGAAAAAAATACAATAACAATATCGATCAAGGAAATCAGCAAATATGAAATTTTTAGTTGTGTGTTTGGCTATCATTTACATAGTGGTGCTGAGCCACCCCACCACGTCGAGGCCACAACGGAGACTATCAAGCTACATGAAGAGGTTGTCGACCCCTGCCAAAAACCCGGTGGTCCGCACCCGGGATGCGGCGCCGGCCCCAACAAAACCCGTGAGGCGGCTAACGACTACAACCGCGGTTGCAGCTCAACTCAACGTTGCCTTAAAGACTAAGAGCAAGCATTCATCATGGTGGGAAATTACGTTAGTTAAGCAACAATAATATAAGACTAGTATTCCTTGTTTCTTGGTCGGAGGAATTATAGGGTGCGTTTAAAATTATTTTTGAAAATATTTTCACACGTTTTTTGAGACACGAAAACGAAAACGGTCTATAAATCGCGTTTGTTTAATAAAAGTTTTGAAAACAAAAATGAAAACAAAAAATAATTGAAAGTTATTTTCCCTCTTCCGTTTTCATTTTCTAGCACTTATCAACATAGTTATGTTAAATAATTAATTAGTAATTAGTAATTATACTATCTATTAATTAATAATTAATAAATAGATATACTTAATAACTAATGAATAGATAGTAATTACTTAATTATTAATTAAATATGAATTTATTACTATTAAGTTTTTAATTTTATCAATAAAATAATAAATAATATAGTAATTAATTATTTAGTTAAAGATTAATTACCAAAAATTAATTTTATAACATATTAACAATAAAACAAGTAATAATAGATTCTTAAATAAATAATTAGTAATTAATATATCAATCATATATTATGTTAATTATAATCGATTAATTAGTAAATAGTCGGTAAATAAAAAATAAATAGTAATTACTCAATTAATAATTAATATTAAATTATAATTATAATATACTAATCAATAATAATTAATAATTGATAATTAGTAATTAATCATTATAAAAAGAATAATAACCAAAAATTGATCATGTGATATATCAAATAATAGATTATTAAATAAACATTACTAATTAATTAACTAATTATTTAATTATGTAACTAAAAGTTAATAATTTAAGTAGTAAATGGAATATTAATAAATTATGTATGTACTAATTATTTTTCTTAATACACTAATTAATTACTAATAATCTAATAAATATAAGTACATTACTAACATAGTAATTACTTATAATTAATTACATTAATATTTTTTAATTATTTAGCATATTAATTTATTATATATATAGTTTAATTAATGATGTACTTATTAATTATAATTTATCCATTATTATTAGATTATTAATATATTAATTTTTATTTGCTAAATAATTATCAATTATTAATTACTTAATATATTAAATTAAGATTATTAATTATATATACTCAAAACAAATATAAATGTAACCAAACACGATTTTACTTTTTTATCACACTCAAACTAATTTATTGAAAGACCACCAAAAGTAATTTTAAAATCGATTCCAAAATGATTTTCAAAACAATTTCATTTTCATTTTTATACTGAAAACAAAACTATTTTAAAAACATTACTAAATGGGCCCATAATTTTCTTGGCATTTATCTTGGTTAGGATAAATGGTTATTTTCTATTACTATTATTGGCCTTATGGCTAATTGAATTCTTTTTGTATTCTTTTTTTAAGCAAAAAATAAAGTTGCTCGTGTTTTTGTTGATACCATTTTGGTAGAAATCAAATAAAAGGATAATTGATGTTGACGTAAGAACTCGATCGTTAGAGTGAATCTGTATGAGATCATCTAACTCTCGCATCACCTTGCAACACAAAACATAGTCAAAACTTACTATTTAAGAGTTTGTTTATTTCACTGATTTAAATTTTTAATTTGAGTTGAAATGTGATTTTATATTATAATTTTTTACTGTAGTAAAAAAAAATTAAATGTCACTATTTTTGAGAATTTTTTACTATAATAAAACTTAAATTTTAAACTCAAATCGATAAAATTAACGAAATTTTATCATTATTATTGTTTTCGGCTAGACAATTCAGCCGATTTTGGCCAGTCTAAGCGGGCTTTGCAGTCCAAATCTGTGTTTGTTAGTTAAGCCATTTAATTCAAACTGAATGCACAGTTTAAAAGAAAAGACTTTCCTAATTGATTAACATTAACAATTGACCGGAATGAAAATAGTGGGAAAGTATTTCTGTATTTGAGTAATATAACTAATAACAATTAACAAAGAAGTCCTCAAATAAATAAAAAAAAAAAAAAAAGAAGAAGAAGCAAGCTTTTGTCAATCCCTAGATTTTCTCCTCTCCTGCGACTTTCCCCTCAAAACCTCCGTCGTTTCCTGTTACCTTCCAAACGTACGGAAGACACCCTTTCTCGAATTCACCGGAAGTTTCTGGAATCTTTCACATGCCAAGTTCAAAACTTTTGTTTTTCTTTATATATTTATTTTTTTCAATTTTCAAACTTGTTGAGGAAGTAAGTCAAGGTCACGACTGTCCTTTCCCCCCAGTTCCTTAACCCCTAAACGCAACCTTCTCGTTTCTCTTTCTTTGTTTATATGTCTATATAAACCCACTCCATCAAGAAATTCTTCTCTCACAGTTTGGTTATAGTTTTCAATTTAATGGAAAGAGGTGGCGGTGCATATAGAGGCAGAGGAAACGGCCGCGGCGGTTATGGTGGCGGCGAAGGCGGAGGAAGAGGACGAGGTGGTGGCTATGGCGGGGGGGAAGGTAGAGGTGGAGGAGGACGAGGTGGTCGCTATGCCGGCGGAGAAAGAGGCGGAGGAGGACCTGGCTATGGCAGAGGAGATGGTGGCGGCGGAGGAGGGGGTCGTGGCGGAGGAGGACGAGTTGGTGGATATGGCGGAGGAAGCAGCCGCGGCGGTGATCGTTATCAGAATTATCCACATAATCAGCGCGGCGGTTACGGCGGCGGCGATTGGTATGAGAATCCGACGGAGAGGGCTTCGTGGAGGAACAATAACGGCAGTGGAGCCCGCTCGGATGTGGTAGATCGCGGTCCGACGGAGGCGCGGACTGTCCCAGGCGAAGGATCAAGCAGAGCTTCTGGCCGTGGCGGTGGGAGTGGAGACAGTGTTTGGGGGACTCCGCGGAAAGAATGGTCGTCGCCTTCTACTTCGAGTCAACCTGCTCCAACTGAATCCAATAAGGATTCTCCTGGTAAGGATCTGTTCTCTATATTTAAATTTTTTATTTGATTAGGGATTATTGTAGGATTTTTTTTTTAAGTATAAATCTGTGAAGGTTTAAACCTTAAAATGTTGAGAGAATGAAATTCAATTGATTGGGTGAACCCGCTGCGTTTTTTGTTATTTTTTCTCTTAATTTTTAAGGCGGTTTTTGAATTTAATTAAATTGCATAATATGTTATTGGGAGCTCTTTTTGTTCAATAATGAGATGGATATTTGACGTAATTAGGCAAGTTATAGTTCAAAATCGTGTTAACATCTTGATAATTCTTGATCTTTCCTGTGGAAGGTCCAAGAAATGTCAAGAAGAATTGTTTTATACTTGATGTTTCTTGGATATATGCTCATGAGAGGTGTGTAAGGAGATTATTTTGGTTTTTATTGTTATGGGTGCGCTTTAATGAATTTTTTCAGCAAGAGCATTTTAGAAATATATAATTGTTCATTAAAAGTAGGATAGAGCAAATAGAGGTGTAATAATAGAGTCACCTAGCTTATGTTGTGGTTATTGGAACTTTTTGATTTTGTTTATTGATTGAGCTTTATGGTTTCTACAGATCCTTTGATTCCTATGATGACAATGTTGAACGTGTCCGGTCAGATGTCTCCCGTACGGCGACCTGATAAGGGTGGCACTAATTCCGTCCGACGTGTTAGACTTCTTGTTAATCATTTTCTTGTCAACTACAATGCTGAAAGTGTTATAATGCACTATGATGTCGATGTCAAACCAGAGGGACCTTCTAAGCATGGGCGGCCTGCGAGAATACCAAAGTCTGATCTTTCTATGATCAGAAACAAGTTATCCTCTGACAAGCCTTCAGACTTTCCCTTATCATTAACTGCATATGACGGTGAAAAGAATATATTCAGCGCTGTGAAATTGCCAACAGGAAAGTTCAAAGTGGATGTATCTAATGGAGATGATGCAAAGGTCCGTTCTTACCAGTTCACTATCAAGTTTGTGAATGAGCTCAAGCTGGGTAAGTTAAAGGAATACTTAAGTGGATGTCTCACATCTATCCCTCGTGATATATTGCAAGGGATGGATCTGGTAATGAAGGAGAATCCAACTAGGAGGATGATTTCTGCTGGCCGAAACTTTTATCTTAGAGAACCTGATCCAAGAGATGATCTTGGTTATGGAATTTCTGCATTTAGAGGATTTCAGCATAGCTTAAAGCCTACTTCTCAAGGCTTAAGCTTGTGTTTAGATTACTCTGTTTTGGCATTTCACAAGAGTATGCCAGTTTTGGATTTCCTCACAGAACACATATATGATCTCAATCTGAACGAATTTCGGAAGTATAGAAGAAAAGTTGAGAATGCACTGAAGGGACTGAAAGTTTGTGTGAATCACCGCTCGAACAAGCAGAAGTTTGTCGTGAGGGGGCTGACTAGGGAAAATGCGCGTGATTCTACGTTTCGTGTTGAAGATCCAGATGGCAAAATTCCACCAAGGGAAGTTTTTCTAGTGGATTATTTCAGGGAGAAATATGGCAAGAATATTGTGTATTTGGACATCCCCTGCTTGGATTTAGGAAAAATCAATAAAAAGAATTATGTGCCTATGGAGTTTTGTGAAATTGTTGAGGGGCAAAGGTTTCCCAAGGAGCAGCTGGACAAGTTGGATAGAGAT
The DNA here is from genome assembly GCF_000414095.1 of Morus notabilis. Taxonomy (NCBI): domain Eukaryota; kingdom Viridiplantae; phylum Streptophyta; class Magnoliopsida; order Rosales; family Moraceae; genus Morus; species Morus notabilis. The sequence continues at coordinate 82,644 of NW_010359460.1, read as the reverse complement.
GCAGCTAAAGCTCTGAAAAATTGGTCATTGCCTCATCCGCGTGATAGAGGGGATAAGATCCAGAGAATGATACGATCCGTAGATGGACCTTGCGGGTACGTGAAATGTGTTAATTCTTTCTGTATGTGTCTCGTTTTTATTGTTTTAAAACTTTAGTACCTATTCTAGATCCAATTCAGCCGTCACTTTGTGGGTGCACATGCATAGTTATAAGTACCACCTTTGAACTATTGAAGAATTCGATATGGGAAACTATGTTGGGATTTGGGGAGTATGAGGGTGCCTTATCTTTTATCTTCAATGTATAAATGGCATGTTTATTTACGGAATGAGAGTGGGAAATGGAGTCAATCCCATGTTTACTTGCTCTTTTTCTATCTTGGAATGGGAATGGTATTGGTGGGCCTTACTCAAATTTGATATTGAGAAATGGGATTAGCAATCCATGGACCCCTTAGGATTGTGACTCTCATTCCTTATATTAACATTAGATTACTATCATACCTTAAGTTTACTTTTAAAAATAAAATTCAAAAATAATAATTACAACCTATATTTTTTTATTTTATTTGCCTTATATTATAGGATTAGCTTGATTATTGTTAACTTTAATATAATAAATATTTACTTTTTTAAATAAACTAATAATATATTTTAATTTTTAATAATTTATTTTATTCAAATTTTGACAATTTATTTTTATATTTTAAGGCATTGTTCATTTCATGACTCAAGTCATATTGCTACAGTGTTTTCTCTCACATAAATTTAAATTCAACTTTTTTGTTATAGTGTTTTTCTTTCACACACACCTCAAGTCATGACTTGAGTTGTGCAAATAAACACACCCTAAATAATTGTGCAATTTGTATTTATTGTTTTATTATCCTATTATTATAATAAATATATGCACAATTTATTTTTTAAATTAAAAATATAAAATTTACTTAAAAGGTATATTAATACTTTTACACTAGTTCATTTGATTCTGGGTAAGTAAACGCATGAATGGGATTTAGAGTGATTCTGATTCCGAATCCTGTCACTAAATAAACAACTTATTCTGAATCCGATTCCTCACTCTGAATCTTACCTACTCCTATTTATGCCCACTCCGAATCATGCTGATTCCAATTACGTGTAGGTAAATATGCCAAAAATGTGCAATCACACCTCCGTGGTTTTGTATTTCGTCCCTTTTTTTGTTTTTTATTTACTTTTATTCCTTTTGTTTTGATCCCCCTTTCTTATTTATTTGCATTTTGAGTCCCGTATCTTTGTTTTCTCTTATTTTAGTCCCCCCCCCCTGTCTGTTTTTTTTTTTACATTTTTTGTGTGTTTTTTTTTTGTTTCTCTTTCTTTTATTTATTTCTTTTTCTCTCTTCGTTTTTTACTTGCTTTTTTAGTCCATTATTTTTATTTTCCCTCCCACCCTTACTTAATTTTTTTCATTTAGTCCCTCATTTTTGTTCTTGTTGTGTTTGTTTTTTTTTTTTCTCTTCTCTTCCTTTTATTTGTTTCTGGGTCCCCCGTCCTTTTTGATTTGCCTCTTGTGTCTATTATTTTTGTTTTTTCTCACCCCTTTATTTAATCTTATCATTTTTCCCCGATGTACATTCTTGCTTATTTCCTTATTTTCATTTTTTTAAAAGAGAAATTCCTATAGTGTAGTCCTTTTTTGATGCACTTTTGTTTAATTGTTTTTTCACCCTCATGTTCCCAGTGAGATATAATTTTCCAAAAGAGTCCCATTTAAGTTTTTTTGCTGTACAATCCTTATTATTTTAGCAGTTATTCTTAACTAACAACTAACTAAGATCTCTATTATTAAAAAAACATAAGTAATAACACAATAATCCGAACTTAATACAAGGATGAAACTTATAGAATTACCCCCACGTGCATAGCGTGTGCCCTCAACTAGTACCTTAAATGTGTTTCGTTTTCAATTTGGTTGATAATTGCTCCTATTATAGATGTGACAGCCATTTATGCTTAGTGGAATGCTCTATTTTATGACTGATCTTTGACCTGTTTCCTATAGTTATAAGCTAATCAATTAGTTGTGGCCTAGGTTTCTGTAGCAAATATATGAAATTCTTGTACCATAGGCACCATGCTAGTGTTACGTAATCTCAAATGGGTAGTCTTCTCCCAACTACTAATTGGCTGGAGATGGGTGTTTTAAGTTGTTTATGATGTAAATGCAACACATTTCAGAATTATCATGAAGTAAATTATGAGTTTCTGTTTGTCCTAACGAGGATGTGGTGACAATGGCACTCGTAGGAATCTGGCATGTCCTAAAATATAGTAAAACTAATAACTGTTGCAAACAAATCTTGCATCCATTGATCATTAAATAGTTTTGTAGATGTAAATGAAGTCATCTAAGAAAATTTAGATGTGGATTGTTGTTAACATGCTGAGAATATAAGTGAGTATAAGTAATCTTGTTATTTATTTGTTATGTGTCATTTTGACAGAGGGGGCATCGCCCAAAATTTTGGAATTGAAGTCAACACGGATATGACTCCTGTGGACGGTCGAGTAATTGCGCCACCTGAGTTGAAGCTAGGTGCTGCTAATGGTAAAGTGGTTACAGTATCAGTTGACAGAGAGAAATGTCATTGGAATCTTGTTGGAAAGTCAGTGGTGCAGGGAAAACCTATTGAAAGATGGGCTGTCCTTGACTTCCGCCAATATGGACGCTTTCTAGACTCTAAAGCATTCATTCCAAAGCTTATCATCCGATGCCAAAAATTGGGGATCAAAATGCGGGAGCCTCTTTTCTGTGAACCCACTTCAATGGATAAATTCTCTAGTGTTAATATGCTTCGTGAACTTCTTGAAGGCATAAGTGAACAAGCTTATAAGTATACTGGATACCGTTTGCAACTTCTTCTTTGTGTGATGACCCAGAGGGATCCCGGTTACAAGTATCTTAAGTGGATTTGTGAAACGAAAATTGGTATTGTGACACAGTGTTGTTTATCCCGTCTTGCAAATGAAGCGAAGGACCAGTATCTTGCGAATCTTGCTCTGAAGATCAATGCAAAGCTTGGAGGCAGTAATGTTGAGCTAAGTCGGCTCCCCATCTCTGCAGATGCTGGCCATGTGATGTTTGTGGGGGCTGATGTCAACCACCCTGCAGCTAGGAATGAGACGAGCCCATCAATTGCAGCTGTGGTTTCCACCATGAATTGGCCTGCTGTAAATCGCTATGCTGCACGAGTTCGCGCTCAGGGTCATCGATGTGAGAAGATTATGGATTTTGGGGACATGTGTTTGGAGCTTATTGAATCTTATACTCGACTGAACAAGGGCAGACCGGAGAAACTTATCATCTTCAGGGATGGAGTCAGTGAGGGCCAGTTTGACATGGTTCTCAATGAAGAGTTACTTGATTTAAGAAGAGTACTTCGCACTATAAACTATTCTCCACACATCACTCTTATTGTTGCCCAGAAGCGCCATCAAACACGTTTGTTCCCACAGGGTAGTAATGATGCATGTCCCACAGGCAATGTGCCTCCTGGCACGGTTGTAGACACAAGAGTTGTTCACCCATTTGAGTTTGACTTCTATCTGTGCAGTCACTATGGAAGCCTTGGAACAAGCAAGCCCACACACTACCACGTCTTGCACGATGAGATCGGGTTTACATCTGACCAATTGCAGAAGCTCATATATGACATGTGCTTTACCATGGCTCGCTGCACCAAGCCCGTCTCTTTGGTCCCGCCGGTGTACTATGCTGACCTTGTTGCTTACAGAGGGAGACTGTATTACGAGGCGTTGACTGAGGGACAATCTCCACATTCAGGAGGATCTTCATCTTCATCAATGTTGGGGTCGTCGTCTTCAGTGGCTTCATTGGATGAAAGCTTCTACAAGTTGCATGCAGACCTTGAGAATGAAATGTTTTTCATTTGACAGGATGCGGCATTGGTGCATGTATCTTCTCCTCCCTTTTTGACAAAGGGAGAAGACAAGAGGAGTAAGGAGAGGATAGTTGCTTGTCAAAAACGCCACTATGCTGATCCAAGCTTCTCTCTTTTGGGTACACACCAATGAAGTCGAGTTTGTGCGTGAATCTAATGGATTTCTGAGTCAATAAATAATGTATGGCTTTCGGTCTTTTCATGATTTGTAGGTGCATGCCATGGAAATCCGAGGGAAGTCATGCTTCATATTAGGATTGTGGTTTGAAGCTGTTTGTCAGTTAAAACTATTTATGTTTCTTTTATCTTTGCTACTCTTGTGGACGTGGGTGTTCTGTTTTCTTTTTTTGTACTGTTTATGTCCTAGTGTGTTTGGTTTCCAAATGTTTATGCGTGGAGTATCTGCAATGCTTAACGTTTTGTATTGAATAAAAAACTTGGTTTGGTATTATGTCATTTTGCAATTTGAAACTCTGGGATTTCTGTATTAGTTGCTTCTGTTTTACCTGTCCCCTTAGACCCTCACTTTTCATCTGTTATTATAATTCGTTCATTTTTCATTTCTCGTGTGAATTCCTGTTATGGTTTTCGAGCTATTATTTAGCTATTTAGTTTTATATTATAATCAATGACCAGGAAACACTCTGAGGTTTCGGAGTTTTCACTATAACCGACTTAGGGTCAGTTTGATAATGCTATTGAAAAAAAAAAAAAAAATAGATGTTACAAAAAGCAGTTAAGTTTTTGATAAACTCTAATTATATAAGTGTTGTTGATTTCAAAAGCAGTGTAATACCGTTTTGTAAATTGATGTCAGTAGTTAAGATGATTAAAATAGATATGATATGAAATTTAAATATGTATAATTTTGTTTGTTATTAAAAAATACTTGTTTAACTTTAAAAAAAAAGAAGAGAGAGAGCTCGAAGAGAGAAAACAGAGAGAGAAACAGAGAGAGCTCGAAGAGAGAGAGAGAGAAAGGTGATGAGTCTGATAAAAAGTCTTTAATGGAATTGTGATAATTAAACATGAGTAATTTGGGTTTTAAAAAAAATTCATTAGAATGATCCTACAGCTTCCCGCATAAGCCATAAGCAAAAGTAACTTTCCACCGACTTCTAGCTTTTGTTGTGGGGGCCCTTAAACTTTTTGCACAAGTTTTTTACCAAACACAATTTAACCTAAAACTTAATGGAGAAGGGCTTCTGATAGTTGAAAAAGCATTACCAAACCGGGTCTTAGAACTGTTGGGTTCTAAGTGAAAATGAACCACCTTAATTTCTAATTATATAGCTTTGTAAATGTGAAAGCTTTCGTTAAATTATTATTATGGTTACTGCCCTCACACTTTTTCTTATTTTATTTTGTCCCAGCTTTAATTTTGGTTATTGTAGAGGCTCAATTCTCATATATTTTGCAGAGAGATCTATAATCTGTTATGGAGCGGAGAGATTTGCAAAATAAAAGTCGGCAGTTAGCACAAATGCGGAAGACAATCATGAGAAAAAATAGTTTTAAAAATTTAGTTGTACTCTTAAGAAAGTTTATATTTAGATCCTCAACAACTTGAATATGATTGTGATGTCCTTGTGTTACAAGAAAAAGTTTTGGGTTGTTCATATGAACCCGAATATGCGACACAACTTGATCGACCCCATAGGAAACCAAACTGACCAATCTCATAAACAGTTAGGCCTCGTTCACTTCGCGGATTCGAGTTTTCAATTCGAGCTGAGATGTGATATTTTCTGAGAGCTTTTCACTGTAGCAGAAAAAGTTAGATGTGACATTTTCTGATAGCTTTTTACTGTAGAAACCTAAAACTGAAAACTCGAATCAGTAAAATGAACGAGACCTTAGTTTTAATTTTGAATACTTTTAACTAAATCCAAATTACAAAAATATGAAAATAAAAGTAAAAAAAAATTGAAAAATACGCCGTCTTAGTTGTAGTGAGATAGAACCATAGAGAATCACAGAATTTTATGACATTTACTAAATTTAAAATTAATATATGCTATAAATTTTAATTACCCCCTATTTCTGCTATTTCCTTCATTCACCCATATTTTATTATGCTTAGATTTGCATATTTAAGTAGTTAGATGTATGCAATGTTAATCCTATAACTGATTAGCATTCAATAAGGTTTCTCATGCCCATATAAATCAAACGTGTTGAAATAACGAAAATTGAAAAAAAAAAAAAAAAACAAGCAACAAGTTAAAGTACAAAAAAAATAAAAAAAATAAAAAAAATAAAAAAAGCCACAAGTTGAAGTAAAAAAAAATGTTTATTTTTCTTTAAAAAAAAAAAAAGCAAGCAAGCAAGTAGGGTGAAATAACAAAAGCTTAAAAAATAAAAAAGGTCTTATTCTTCTATGTTATATAAGTTACAAAAATTTGAAGTAACTTACACAAACAGAAAATTAATCCTCATATCATTCAATGATTTAAAACTCAATAAAAATGCATGACTAACGGTGGTGGTTGCAAGATAGTAAGAAAACATAGCTTAATAGCGTATAGCATCATTCTTAACTTTTATAATTTTTTTGTTTGTTAGTCAATTAAATACTTTTTAAGTATGGGTGAAAGTTCACGCTCTCTCGTTAGAACTGGTGACCCGAAAAGATATCTAGGTCAGACTCGGCCAACTCTAAAAAGAGGAAGGTCGCCACAATCTGGCTTTAAAGCCTGACGAGCTAGGGCTAGGGCCGGCCCAGACATTTACAAGAAAAATATTTTTAGAAAAAATTATATAATAAGAGCACTTCTTGGTTCGGAAATAATTTTGGGCAATGGCGAAGTGAGGAAATTTTTTGAAAGAGACCTTGAACTAAATCAAAATTTTTAACTAAAATTATAAGAAAATATTTTTTTAACCTTAATTTATTTATTTGTAATTTTGTTTAAACTAAACTTGTAATATAGTTAAATTTAATGTTTAAAGCTTAGATTCTTATGAATTTATGTAGTTATATAGTTGTTTTTTAGTTTATTTGAGATATTAAGTTTGAACAATACTATATTTAAGAGTCAAAATGAAATGTATAGTTGAAATTTCTTTAAAGAAAATATGTGCAGAGGTGATAATTAGAAAACTTGAGAGGGGCAAACAAAAGAGAAAATGTCAAAAATTTTAAGATTGAACCAAATTCTAAGATGAGCCCTTGGCTCTGGGGGGCAATTGTCCCCGGGCCTAAGGCAGCTCCGCTCTTGGGTTTGAGTTTAGAGTATTGGCTCAACCTGACTTAAGTTGGGACTAGGTCAACAGTGACCGGCAAGGCTAACCTTAAAAGAAGGAAGTTTGGCCCGGTTCGGTCCAGCCAACCCGACAGGCTAAGGTTAAGGCAGGCCTAAACATTTACAAGGAATTTTTTTTAAGAAAAAATTATTATAGAGAAAATTACGTATTCTATCTTTTTAAGTATTTGACTTATTAAAAATGTTAATTTTAAAAAACTCTACCACTTGACTAGTTATAGTCTAAAAGGTAGAAATATATAGAGTAATATTTAAGGGGTAGAAATAAAAATAGACTATTTTGAGGAGTATTTTTCAAAATTTCCCAAAATTATATAATAAGAGCACTTCACGTTTTGAAAATAGTTTTGACCTAGAGTATAGGCTCTGGTTTACTTGAGAGTTAGGGCCGGGCTAGAATTGAGTAAACAGTGACAGGCACAAAGTCGACCCGTCTAACCCGACACAAAGTTATAGCTCCATTTTCAAGGCAAGGTGACACTAACGTCCAAATCCCGAAACTAGAACTGACACGTTGGTGACCACCTTTTTTATGTTATAAAAGGAAAGCTTTTTACTTTTTTTAATGACGGCAAAAACTAGACTGGGGACCAATATTTTTCTCGCTCCAACGTTGTGGCACATGACCACAAAGTTTGTGTATTATCAACTTGCTGCCGCTCTGCTCCACTTAAGATGCCATTTTCCAATTTCTAATTGTCTGAGGAACAATGAAAGCAACAGGACCATGAATTCAAACGCGTACAGCAAAAAGTTGAATGATTTAGGGTACGTTTAGAAAGGAGATTTGTACCATGTTTAGAATAATAGTTCGTGACTCGTTACAATATTTTTTCTCATAAAAAACACGTAAAATGAGAATAATTTTGAATCATGATTATGAATTCATGAACTAAACGTCCCCTTATTGTTCCTTCTGCTTGTTGCTATTGGACTCTTTTAGTTTGTTGATTTGAGTTGAGATATAACTTTATATGAGAAATTTTTACTATAGTAAAAAAGTTAAATGTGACTGTTTCTGAAAATCTTTTACTGTAATAAAACTCGAATCGGTAAAATAAACGGGCCTGAAAAAACTTGAGTTGTAATCAAGGAAGCTGCACGTGAAAGTGGTAACATTTCACGAAATTATTGGCACTTTCTACATCTTTTTACTTCATTATTATTTTGCTGGAAATGCATTGGTAGAATTTGTTAAGCAAATCAAATTTTGTAAAATAGTATATAAAGATCTTAATCACATATATGTGTAGTTTTATTTATTTATTTATTTATTTATTGTTAGATCTCATCGAGTTCCGCTGAATTAGTTTATTTTTGTAAGTTCTAAATAATTTTTATATTGCTATATGATTATCTAAAAACTATGTGGTACCAGAAGGATTTTTGTTTTTTGCCCTGCCTAAATAAATTATCAATTTATCGATTAAAGGTAAGAAAAAAAAAAAAAGGAAGTTGGCTTTGTTTATATTTATACTCAAATTCGTATATTGATGAATACGGATATGCAATGTAGAGACAGAAGTAACAATTCCCCACCCTATATATGATTTTTTTTTTTCAAAATATATATGACTTTAGATTTATATATATGAATACATAAAGCTGTACACGATTTATGAATACTGATTTGCAATCAATCAAAAATTTATTGTCAATTTTAATTTTCAGTTCATAAATAGTCTTGTACAATTTGTATATAGCAATTTTTTATTTATTGAAAAGTTAATGGTGAGTATATTCAACATTATTTTATGGCAAATTCACATTCAAGATATACATATACACACACATATATGAACATGATCGTGTAAATTACAGGAATGTAAATAGTTACATACACAAATAAATACATAAGGGTTCCCTCAACAAAAATAAATAAATAAATACACGAGGACATATATATATATATATATGAAAAAAAGAAGAAGACAACATTCCATATTTCTTATCTCTCCCATAGTTACCGTTTTTCTCAAAAGACTAAAAGCAGGTAAAAGAGCTTGGTTACCAAATTTATTTTCTATTTGAATTTTTCTTAAGAAATAAAAAGGATTGAAAAACCTACTTTACCTATTTTATTTGAAATATACCAAACTGGCACTAAATTATTAGAAAAAGGCATGGAATTATGCACCGTAAAAAACCATGGACAAAGAATTAACACACTCCAATCTACAAATTACAAGAATAATTAAAGAGATAATTCTTTTATTATGTTTGAATAAAAAAACTTACATCAGGCCCTGTACTCGGTTCATGATAATCGAAAGAAGCTCGTCAGCTGTCCATGTTACTAAACGAAGCTGCTTAAGATGACTGAGCAAATGATCTTTGTCCAATGATAAGAGCATTGATACACACTCTGCTGCAAATTTGTCCAACATAGTTAAAAAAAAAATAAAAAAAAGGGTTAGAATATTGAACTTTTATTAGAGTACTTCTAAAAACTTTATAAAGTAGGGAAAATTACATTTTGATACCCACCTCTTAATAGCTTAAGCTTTTAGAATGAATTTTTAAACTATTATGGTATCAGAGCGGATGTCCTGAGTTTGAACCCCTATCATTGCGCTCTTTATTCTCATTTAAATTGTCATTACGTGTTGAATCTTTAATATTTATGTCTTGAGCTTTCTAGTTAATTTACTTACATGATTGTCTATTGTCCAGTCTACATATGAGAGGGAGTAATAAAGTATAAAATTATTGTTGGCCCGTCTCCTAAGGATTGGTAAACTAAGTGTATATATTCAGATAATATTAAACAGGTATATAAAAAGAAATACCTGAATGCTTTGTGAGATTTAGTAACGAGTATGATGCAAGCACTTTTCCCTCCACATCTTTGTCATAACTCAAGGATGCCACAAACTGAGGTACAAGAATTGAGCACGCCATTAGCTGCAGATTTTCATCTCCAACCAAATGAAGAAATGTGCACATCCACGAAACCGTGATTAGGCTTGCTCGGCTCAAACTCGAAATGCCATTCGATATGGAAACCGAAAGGGCATCCAGTAATCTCTTGTTGCCACTCTTGAACAAGACAGCTGCTGCTTTTTTCTGCCAGTTTTCTGCTGCCTCTTCATCCGCTCTCTGATCATGAACGAATACCGCGGCAACCAATTCGTCGTTAGAAAATTGAAACTTCAACTAGAGATCAAGATGGTGTAAAAGAAAAAAGAAAAAAAAAAGAACTTACAAATTCAGTTCTGTTGTAAGAATTGATCCCAAATTCGTTGAAGCCTGCTTGTTCTAAAAGCCAGTTTTCTATTGTTGCATCCCCGGTGTAAGAAAATCGACCTCCTAGCATAAGAAGAGCTCTCGCAGATTGCTCTTGGACATTTTCATTATATATTTGACAATCCAAGGCTTCTATAATTGCTTCAACTGCATCTTCTCTGTATATGCTGCACTTTGAAGGATCTTCCTGCAACAAAGCTGCTACTCCATAAGGGAATTAAAATGGTGTAAACTAGATATTTCTAGAAGGCTTAGAAAAGGACTAATTTCTTATGCGCTACAAGAACATTAATTTTGAATTACCAGGAGATCAAGCTGTAACAATATGGCCGCAACTAGCGGGCGTTTTTCCGATGGAGCCTTTCGGAGATAGGCTAATAAGATGTGCATGATGTTTAAACTACCCCAGCCTTCTTTGAGTATGTACAAGATTTTATTTATCTGTGTTCTCCTGGGAATATTTTCCTTATCAGTATAAGAAAAGAACTTCCAAAAGAAAATACTTTAAAGTAGATTTAAGTATAAGAATATAAATTTACCTACTAAGGCAGATTAATTCAATCAACAAATCAAATGCTGAGCCACAGGGATTCCTGTGATATTCCAGAAGAACCAGTTCGATGAGCGAATCTATGCTCAAATTTTCAGCTAAGTAGTTTCTACAGCTTCCATCGGCTCGGATGCAACACGAGATGAACATAGCAGCATTGATCCTCTCAGTGGTATCTCCTATCTTAATCTTATCCGTCAGCATGCTCAAACCTCCTAGAGAAACCACTTGTCGCGCGTTGTCTAGGTTTCTGTCTTCATCAAAACCTGTAAGGATTTGGTCCAAAAGGTAAAATGCTGCCACCAAAGGGCTGCATTGCACTGTGAATAGAGTCTGCAACTGGTCTCCGAACTCTGTAACTCGAAGAACTAATGGCACCCACTCGACCGATACCATTTGCTTCGCCTTTGGCCTTGACAGGTAAAGCAGAACAGCAGCTTTTAAGAACAGACTCGTGCTTCTTAAATGTCTCATGAAGATATCGAGCTGAGGGTCAAAATTCAGTACTATCAGTCTGTTTAGATCGCTTCGCGAAACGAGTTCGGCCAGAATCGATATTACTAGTTCTAAAATTTCATCATCTTCAGAAGCAAACAGCACCTCAAGCATTCCCTCAATCACAGGTGCTTTTGACAATGCGTCTTCAATGATAGGATCGCCGCGTGAATCCAACCAAGCTCTCGTGATTGTACGAATGGCAACTTCACACTCGCTTAGACTATCAGAGGAGCAAACAGATGCAATAGCCCTGCTTAAATTGCTCGAAACATTTCTAGTCTCTTCCTTTTTCCGAACCGAGCTATTCTTTGACAAATGATTGCCGCTTGTCAAACATTCCAACTGTAACGGCGCAGTCTGCTGACAGGTAAATAATCTAAAATTTTCTGATTTTTGTGTGTCTCTCCATAACTCAGATTTCCAATTCCTTTCAAATAGGCTCGATGATCTTTGCTCCCTCTGTTAAATTTAAAAGGAAAAAAGAAAAAATACATGTTCTCAAAAACAAACTAACTTACAGGAAACTAAAACTTTTCAGCATGAGATGAAGACGGAATTACTCACATGAAGAAAACTTCCATTGTTGTTGTCATCCTTATCTTCATCCAAAATTTCCTCTTCATTTACATCTCGCATGTCCCTCAGAGCTGGACTTTGATCAGCAAAATTCTCAGATTTCCTCCCAAGCTTGGAGCCAAACACAACTCGATATCTTTGACCAAAAAAAAAAAAAAACATGGAGCAAATTATGAAAACATACAATTACAAGATCTTAGATCCTCTGCCAAATTTTGGTATTTCATTTAGATTGTTACGACAAGGCACGAATACACGATTATATAGAAAATTAAACACAAAAATCTGACAAAATATTTGAATTACTAATCCTACCACAACATAAACCATTCGTATAAAAAGATTAGGTGTTTTAGTGCTTACAAGTTGTTGTTAACTGAGGAATGTGTGCTACATGTATCCATTGACCTTCTAGAAGCTCTGTAAGGTCTAACTGGCAAAGGAATTAGAGGAACAACAGGAGCATTTTCAACCCCAACTTTAAGCCACTTTTTGTAGTACAAAGCAAACTCAACAGTTCCTTTATCCATTTGCTTATTGTAAACCTTACTCAAGGTTTTCATTTTCTTCTCCTTCTCACGACACTCCAAGTCCGTAAGAAACTCAAGCTCGTTGGTGTACCAAACCTTGAGATGTAAAAGATGTGGGAGAAAAAAATGCTCCCAAAGATCGGGAACCAAATGCGTTCTTGCCAAAAACGGAGAATCACAAAAAACTTGAAGCAAGTGTGTAGTACATTTTCCATCATTTCTCTCAATCTTGTGAACAATTGACAAGTAAAGTTGAGCACAAGCAGAGATATATGGATCATTTCCTTTCTTAGCGTTTGTGGAAGCAGCTGCACTCAAAATCTGGATTACATTTTCTACTATTCTTTCCTTATTTACTCCTTTCTCTTCCAATAACTTGTCCACACTTTGAATACTTATTTCTAGTCTCTCGAAAATCTCATCGTCCAAATCTGTTTTCCCTCTCGCCAAACATGAAACACACTTTTCCCGGACATTTTCTCGGAAATTCTCATCCTTTATGAACCTTCCGACGTATCCACTGAGTATAGAAACAACAGCTCGGACAGAGACTTCGTCAATTGCGGGATCTTCTCTTCTCGAAAACTCTGATACGGAGGACTTGGAATTCGATCTTTCGGAGACCGAACCGACCCTTTTCGACGAAAACACCGACGACCCATTTACCGTTAGAGGTTTCTCAATCCTCTGCTTGGAAGAGCAGCGGTTTTTGCGGCCATTGTTGGCGTGGCAGATGTAGAGAGGAAGAGCTATGGAATCTCTGTCTGGTGCAACTTTGTCTCTGTGTTTCAGTAAGTTCCGCCTTGCTTGGAGTGATCTTTCGCCTTCGAAACCTTCTTTGGCGAGAAGTTCTGAGAGGGAAGACATTTTTGGTGGTGGGTTGAGATTGGTTTTGGAAGTGGAGAAGAAGGGAGAGTGATAATTGGAAGCCTCAGTAACATTCTGTCAAAGGCCAAAAGATAACAAAAAGACAACTTATTAGAAAGAAGAAGAAGAAGAAGAAAAAGTAGAAAAAAAAAACTGTCAAAGGCCAAAAGATAACAAAAAGACAACTTATTAGAAAGAAGAAGGAAGAAGAAAAAGTAGAAAAAAAAAAAATATAAGGGAATAGATTTGGAAAGAACGAAAGAAGGACACGGATATGAGGACAATACAAAGGTTAGGTGATCTCTCCTTCAGCTTCGTTGGATTCGATATCAACCGTCCGTTGATGGTGTTGTTGCACTCTCAAGTTTTGGAATTTGCTACTTTCCACTTATGGGCCATGGCAAAGAAAAAAGTAAAATAAAAAATTTGTCAGTTTCGGAGAAGCGACGAGAGAAAAAAAAAAAAAATCTATGATTTTAACAAAATTTAACGTTTACAAATTGAAACTATTAATAGGACGGATTATTAAAAAATTTCTAATATTGTTAATAAATTTAAGAAAAAAATGTAATGTTGTATAATCTGATTTCTCTAATCTTTTTAAGTTGACACGTGTACGTGGATTCTTAATTTTTTTTTTTGGTTTTTTTAAGAATTGAAAAACAAGTGTTGAAAAGTATATTTAAATTATAATTCTTAACAGTATATTTAAATTATAATTCTTAACGTTTAAATTTTAAATTTCTTATGAGAAAAAAATTTTATAACAGAATTAAGAATTAATAATTGTGTTTAAGTATATAAAATCAACGGCTAAAGCTTACAAAATGAATGAGATTAAAATCTAATAGGGAATAAATAAAAGTGTTTTTATTTATTTATTTATCGAAAATGGTACTTTCTCGAGAAACTCCTCCGGCGCTCATTTCTCTCCGACATATTAACTGACTCCTCTGAAATCAAAAGGTATGTGTTTTTTTTATCATTATTATTATTATTTGAACATGATGAGCAAATTATTTTATATGGTACTTTCAAGCAAGCTTGGTGTCATGTACCTCATTTGGCGTCTCGTTCTCAGATATAGTTTGTAGCTTTGTAATAATGGTCAGCATTTTCAATAATTTCTAAAAAAAACGCATTTTCAAATGATATTTGGTTAGAAGATTCAAACCATGATTTGAATCATAGTTCGTTATAGGGTTTCTTTTACAAAAAATATACGTAAATCGAAAATAATTCTAATCACATGATTCTAATCCATGAACCAAACGTCTCCTAAGAGTCATTTAATTTGCTGATTCGAGTTGAGATGTAACTTTATATGATAATTTTTTACTGTAATAAAAAAGTTAAATGTGACTGTTTCTGTAAACTTTTTACTGTAACAAAACTCAAATTTTAAAGCTTGTTTAGTTTGCTGATTCGAGTAGAGATGTGACTTTATATGATAGCCTTTTACTGTAGCAAAAAGTTATATGTGACTGTTTCTGAGAGTTGTTTACTGTAGCAAAAATAAAATTCTACACACGAATCGGTAAAATGAACAGACTCGAATCGGTAAAATGAACAGACTCGAATCGGTAAAATGAACA
Organism: Morus notabilis; assembly: GCF_000414095.1. NCBI lineage: Eukaryota > Viridiplantae > Streptophyta > Magnoliopsida > Rosales > Moraceae > Morus > Morus notabilis. Next base: position 67,572 of record NW_010359460.1, on the reverse strand, counting down.
GGATTTTAGTATTTTATAAATAATTCATCCTATATACTTTTTAAACTTGTGCAACCTGACGTGAAGTTACAGAGCAAAAAACGTGACATGAAGTGAAAAAAATGGAAGATGACCCGTTGTCTTTATCCAAATGCCTAATAATCCTGAAAAGCTAATTACTTTGAATTCAAAATCGAGACGGTAAAATACTATAATAAAAACTTATGCAAATGCTATGTAATATATATATATATATATATATGCATATTACGTATTTCATAAAATATATGTACAAATTTCATATTGTCTTTGGTTTCATTAAGAATGTCTCAGCTAGAACCAAAGTAGTGAACAAGAGAGTTTGGAAGTTTGGGAACATGTGACGTGCTTAGCTGAAGTGGGACCCTCCTTAGATTACCCTAACGTACAAACGTTTCAAATGATCTTATCCATGAAAACTAACGTCTAAATTTCTCTCCTCCCAAGTCTTTCTCAGTGCTATCACCGTTCAGCATAAAGATATATCGAAAAAAGAAAATAAGAAATGCCATTAATATCCATGCCCTAAAAAAGGAAAAAAAAAAAAGTGTATATGAACAAAAGAATCTTCTCACGAATAATAGAAAAATAAGTGTAAATAGGTGTATACGAACATGAATAGAAAACCTGATATGTTGGTTGGTGACCAAATGACGAAAATCGTTGGCCACCAACCAATATATAATGGTAATTGTTAGATTCTTAATCTAATATTAGACTTATACGTGAATAGTTACGTGTTACAGACTGTCATATATGGTTAAGTTCATTTAAGAGTGGTCTATTAAGGTTTGGGTTATTTGAGCTTTAATGTATCTAATAAGATGTGAGTCTTTAATATGTAGAGACTTAATGATAATTTTTATTTTTATGATGGGTTAAAATAAAAATACCAAAAGATAACAAGGAAGTTATTTATATATAGTAGATATAGTACTAAGATCACACGTATTATTATTTATATTCTTTTCTAACATCTCATCATCAGAGAGAGAGCAAAGAGAAAATTTAAAGGATTTTTTAGGAAAATATGTTAATCTGGAAGACAAACCGCACAGCTCTAGAGAGATTTACTGTCATGAATTCAAGTACGTTTTCGCTTATTATTATGTTGAATCTTAGTGATTTAACATGAATATTTACTGAATTTTGAGAGATATTTTACATCTAAGGATATTATATTTTCTAACAGTAATTACTTTAATATTATTATTTATTTATTTATTTATTTATTTCGTTAAAGCTTTAGGCATGAAACCTCTATTTAGTACAGGTATGCACATGCAGAAACATCCACACCAAACTGAATTGACTCGTTTGGACTGGATCAAGATTATATGCAGTGCACTAATAAAGATAAAACCTCCAAATTTTACAAGTTTCAATTTGTGTTGTACAATCGTTGAAGTTTTCTCTGATGAATTTATTCAATATGTCCTAGAAGATAATCCAAATAAATTGGCCATTTTGAATACGGAATGGATTTTTGCATAAAATATGTTGTTAAAATGAAAAACGAAGACACTTTAGGTTCATTTGATTAACATGTTCGAAATGTGTTTTTTTTTTTTTTTGTAAGAGAGAAGAGATGAGATTTGAGGTTAAAGTACTATGGAAGATGGGTTCAGAATCATGTTGAACTTAGGGGGAGGTTATAAATTGAGAGACTTTTTGGTTCAAAATATCGCATTAGAGATTTGAAATGTCAACTTTAGTTTTTGGTTCAAACCACTTGAACCGTTTTATCAAACATGGTGTTTATATAATCAAAATTGTTAACTATTCTATTTCATATCCGTTATGCAAAGCAAAATGATAAATTTGTTGGTGCAATTTGAGATAATTTAAAGAGTAGCGACATTTTATCTTGTTCTACAAAAAATAATAAAAAAAAAGGCAGTAGCAAGATGATGACTAATAAATTAGATTAGGACTGCATTAGTATTTACATGTACGGGTTGCAAAGGAAGCAATGAAAAAGATAATTAGGGATGCATAATCAAAATGGTTAGTAAATAAGTCAACTAGAACAATAATTTATTAAAGGTACCCGTATTAAAAAAAAATCATAAATCATCAAATAATTTCCCATTTTTCATTACTATATTACGTAACTAATGTATTAAACTAACTAAACAGTACAAATAAGGGACATCATATTAATTATAATAAACACATCTTATGCCCCCAATTATAGACTACGACATTGGTGAGAAAAAAAGATAACATTTAATATACTCAAACCAATTTCATTACAGATTTGGTAACTCTTAACTTTATTCAATTATAGACTACGACATTGGTGAGATAAGAAGATAACATTTAATATACTCAAACCAATTTCATTACAGAGTTGTTCAAATATATTACTGTTCAAACAAAACGAGATCTGTTGTTTATGTTGAGATTTAATATCCCTCATTAACCGGTTATTGCCAACCACATTTTAAGGGCGCGTTTAGTTCGCTGATTCGAGTTGAGATGTGATTTTATGTGAGAGTTTTTTTACTGTAGTAAAAAAATTAGATGTGACTGTTTCTGAAAGTTTTTTACTGTAGTAAAACTCGAATCGGTGAAATGAACAGGACTTAAGTGTCAAAAAACCTGCATGGTTGAAAAGAAAAAGGAGGGACGTCCCTCCTTTGGAAACCGAGGACCGAAAAAAACTCATATATATATATATATATATATATATGAAGAAACAGGTACGCTAATATCCATACTGTTCTGAAAATAATAGCACTGATGATGAAGTATAATCTTCCATCTCATCTGATCTCTTCACCTTAACAAATATATGAATTATCTAATAGAGGGAAACATTTTCTACGTTAGGTTGTTATGCATCGGTGATGTAAATTTAACAAAATTTAATAAAAATTATATGGTACAAAAGCAACTTATAAGATTTTTTTTTTTATTTTTTATTTTTATGTTCGCTTAATAGAATGATCTCCCAGTAAATATATATCCTCAAGGCAATTAAATTTCTCTTTTAGTACAAGAAAAATTTCTATAGGGTCATATAGCGCGTTGCAAGTGGAATAACTCAGACGTACTTCTAATATATCTAGCATGTTAACTATGGGCCCGTTTAGTTCGCTGATTCGAGTTTTTAATTCGAGTTGAGATGTGATTTTATGTGAGAGTTTTTTACTGTAGCAAAAAAGTTAGATGTGATTGTTTGTGAGAGCTTTTTACTGTAGCAAAACTTGAATTTTAAACTCGTATTAGCGAAATGAACGGGGCCTATATATATTTTCATTTTCTGAAAACACAAAAGAAACTCATGAGTAGATACATAGAGGACAATTATTTCCTCACGGATTCATATATACTGCAGGAATTCATTGTCTTCTTAAAATTATTTGGATACACAACTCTCTTTCCTTGTGTAACTCTTTGTTTTTTCTTTTCAATAGTACAAGAAAAAAAAGTGTGTTAAAATGGATAATTCATTCATTCAGTAGGCCGTTCGACCGATATGATCAATTTTCTGATCGTTAAATATAATCAAAATTATATGAGATTAAAACTATGCATAATAAATAATTTTTAATATAAAATTAACGACTAAAAACGTTAAAATATAGTTTCTTTTCTGTATTGGAGAAACTCCCTAATTTATTAGTATTAAGTTGCTCACGGGTAATACACATATACATATACACACACGTCAAGGTTGATGGGACATTTCTCTCAACTTGTAGTATCAATAATTATCATCTCAACGTGCATTGCACATTGCACAGTGTTCGTGATTCAGTGTACTTCCTTTCGTTTTCTTTCTTGTTCTTTTTTCCGGCCGGTTCTGTGCCATTAATTAGTTTTTTTTTTCCTTTTTTTAATCATCAATTGCAAAAGATAACAAATAAAAGCTTTACCTCATCGTTCAAATTATGGTATTCTTAAGCTATAGATTATAGAATTATATTATTTATTAATTATTTCCACATTTATCTTCTAACACTTTTCATCTCTTTGTTACCGCTACAAATTATTATTTTTTAATGTTAATTATAAAAACTTTGAAATAAGAAGATCTCCAATGTGATTTTATTCAGTACTTATCAGTTATTTTAGTCAATGCTACTGTTGAGAGTTTTCCATGTCTATTTATAACTATACGATTTAAAAACGCGCGTAATTAATTTATTTAAAACAACGGTTATAGAAATTGTTAAAAAAAAAGAAAAAAATATCTGAAACAAAAAGGAGAGGAAAAGGAAAAAAAAATAGAAAAAAGAAAAGGCCAAAAAAGTAAAAATAAAAAAGGAAAAAAAAAACTTTTGCTTGATAAAGGGAGAAAAAACCTCTCATATGCGAAACGTTTCGCAAATAAGTAACTTATGTAGTAAAGATGTAGTAAAAAGGCGAGCACTTTTTGTTTTTTTTGGTTTTGAAAAATGCTGATCACAATGGAGGCATTACAAGCGAACGCGGCTTTTTTTTTTATTATGTGCTTTTTGTCGCCATTATTGAATTATATCAGTTATTATTCTTAAATCAACTTTCATTAATGTTGCTACAGAATTAAATATTTGTCATGTGATACGATCGAACACGTAGCGTTCTAAAATGTACATGCAAAATTATACTCTGAAATTAGGTTTACAGACTGAAGAAGAAAGATCCATATATTGCCTATTTCTTTAGGAAGTTATGGCCTTGGCAGATTACAAAAAGAAAAAATAAATCGTAGATACCGCTTTTGGGTAGCAAACAATTTACAAGAAAATTATAATACGGTAAAAAAACAAATTAAAAAGGAGACAAAAATAAGAGAGAGAAAGGAGCTTGTGACTGCTATATGCTAGATAGATAGAAGCTGAAGTTCTTGACGTTTTATGGTTTTGTTTTTTTAATGCATTTTTCTTCTCTCCGCCTCTCGTTTCTCGATGTACTTAGCACGAAAATAATATATATATATATATATATATATATATATATATCTCTTCTGTCTTATTCTTTGCCACTTGGCTTTTGTTATTTCTGCTGTTTTCTTTTCTCTCAGTTGCCTGGCACCGACTAGTTCATGGCTCGGGCCTAAGTTTGAGTCTGAACTTTAGATCCAAAAGAGGGCAGTGAGTTTCCTTCGGCCCGTTTAGTGAACAAGTTACAACTTTGGTTAGGCTTTTTTAGAGGATTACCACAAAATCTTAGCTTGTATCGACTTATAGCATTGCAAAAAAATAATTTTGAACAATGCCACGACAATATCATCACAACATATTTACAATACCAAACATAACCTTACAATTACTGATTACCGTCGGTGGTTACCATTTGGTAAACATTGTGTATCGGATGGTGACCACCATACTACCCCAACGATCGACGTGTTTGTAACCATTGTGATACCGACTACTATCCAACTATGATACCAACGGTTACCGGCAAAACCGACCTGATTTTCCCATCAAAGGACTATGAAAAAGTCACATTAATTCACCAAAGTCACACAAATATCACTTACAAAACAAACACAAATAAAATCAACATCAAGAAAACTCAGAAATAGTTCCCCTGTCAGGGATGTTGTTGTGTCGATTGACCTTTATCTTTCTAGACGACAGTGACCAGAGCGGCTACGAGGTTCTGTAGAGTAATTGTCGAACATATCAATGTAAAGCTGCAAACTGTGCGACATCTTTAACGACTCGACTTTTTAGAATGATACTTAACTTATTTAAACATGTACAAACCAAAAGTAAGCATATTGACCTTCACTGAACTTGTGAAGATTTTGGATTTTTTTTAACATAAACCAATTCTGAACTTGTAAAGATTTTAGAAAGTAAATAACAAAGGTGTAAATAGAACAACCTTTTATATAAAAAAAAGATTATACTGCTATTTGGAGCTCTATACGAATAATGAACTGTCATCTCACGTCTTTAGATCATCAGATTGAAAGGTATTTTTTGTGCTCCATCGATAGACCCTTGTTAGTGCATTTTGTATTGGCTTATTTTTGGCAAATTGGTTGTAAGATTGGCTGGCATTGTAAATTGGTGGCCCTCTTAAGGAAAGTCTTGTTGTCATGTTTATTGGCTGCAAATCAAAGGACTTGATTGCTGAAAATCAAGAGTGGACTTTTGGGGAATTGATTGTTGGTGATCTTGAGGCTTGAGGCGGGTCTAGTGCAGAAAGAGAATGGCATAATGTGTTGTGCAGAGTGAGTGCTGAAAACAGAAAAGTTACTTTTGTTCATGTCAGAATGAGATTGTAATGTTAAGCGTCGTTTGATGTGTTGCGACGAATTGTTAGAACACTTTTGAGTTAGCTCTTCGGGAGAAGATTTCTTTGGTTTCGGGAGGAAACCGTCAAGTCGAGTGGTGCTCGCTGATCAAGCTTTCTAAGGAGATTCTAGACAACGGTGACATTGTCAAGGAGGGAGTTGTTGAGTGTGTAAGACAGTTCGGTCCTTTGTAATCTTTTGAACTTAGTGGATTGATCATTGTCTGGGTGTGGCCTCGCAGAGTAGGTGTACGCACCGAACTGCGATATCATTTTCTAGTGTCCTTTATGTTTCTGCATTGCTATTTTGCTGGTTTAATTTCAGATTTTCTATTAAAACAGTGTTACAGTAAAGTGTTATAACACTCTCTGTGACACCAACGACAAAAATGGACTTAACAATTTGTATCAGAGCGGATCACTAACCGTTTGCTTGGTGAGATTTTGGGAACTGGTATGTTACAGTAGGTATGGATTTTTTGAAAGAAGGCGGTTCAGTTTTGCGTCCTCCCCTCCTAGACAGTGCCAACTACTCATATTGGAAAACACGTATGAAGGCGTTCATCAAAGCTATTGATAAAAAGGCATGAAGAGTTGTCTTGACTAGTTGGAAGCATCTAGTTACAAAGGATTCTGAAGGGAAAGA
>NW_010359460.1:38400-60393 GCF_000414095.1 Morus notabilis | reverse complement strand
CGCACTTTTGAGATGAATCTGGATGAAAACAAGGAAGGAAAGAAGGAGAAAAGCATTGTCTTTCAAACCGAAGTTGATTTTGATGATGATGAAGACTTGGCCCAGTCCATAACAAGGTTGTCAAAGAAATTCAACAAGGTGATGAAGAAGGTCAATAGGAAGAATGAGAATTCAAGAAATGACAACTCCAACAATTTTCAAAAGAGTAAATATGTAGCAAATAGCACATAATTGAAGACAAAGAACATAGGTATTCAATGCCGAGAGTGCGACGAATATGGACATATTCAATCTGAATGCGCCAATACCCTCAAGAAGAAAAAGAAGTCGTTTAATGCAACTTGGAGTGATGAAGAGTCAGAAGGCAGTTAGGAAGATGACGAACATGTGAGCAACTATGTTGCTTTCAATGTTTATGTTGATATGGACGTTTCTACAGATAGTGTTACAAAAGGTGTCGCAGACAGAGTTACAACAAATGCTGAAACAGATTCTGTGAACAATAAAAACGAAGGGGATTTTTCAGATTCTGAAAGTAATAGTGATGGTGATGAGTTGACTATTGATGCCATATAAGAATCCTATAAGACTATGTTCAGCAAATGGGTTAAAGTGTGTGATATAAATAAGTCTCAACGGGAGTGCGTCGATGATCTTGTCAAAGAGAATTATGTGTTGAAGAGAGTTGCTGATAATTATGAATTACTTGCTGCAGAAAAAGAAAAGAAATTGAAGGAAACAAGGGCTGAACTCGAGAGCACTTAGAAAAATTTGAAGATGATGAATTCTGGCACCACCAAATTAAATCATATTCTCTCTACAGGAAAAGCAAGTTGTGATCATCATGGACTTGGTTATACTAGTGAATGCTCAACGTCCAAGACAATATTTGTGAAGGAGACACCCGCACATGAGCCTCAAATTATCCCCTATAAGAAAGTTGTTATTGCACGCCCTCAACATAAGTCAAGAAGGTTTGTTCCTACATGTCACTATTGTAATTTGCCTGGCCACATTAGACCTAGATGTTACAAATACTTAAATACTTTAAAAAGAGGTATGATCATTAATCCAGTAAATTCAACATTCACAAGAAGGACACCTAGAATGAAGATTGATGTGTACGAAAAATTTCCTAGACATGTGTGGGTAAGGAAATCTGATTTGTGGTGTCATAGGACTTATACTTCTTTAGAAGCATGTACTAGTGATTGTGGGTGTAGTAATGGTGGTTGGTCTAAGCATTTGACAGGTGATAAGAATAAGATTCATGGAGTGTTGAATTCAGGGGGAGTAAAACAGAGACAAGATTCATGATGAGCATTTTGCAGAGATCAATGACCCTGAAAGATGATCTGCAGAAAAGTGTTATATCAAGTGTTGCAACACTTTATGCGACAACAGCTTCTAAAAGGTTATTCTATTAGTATTATTTTTAACTTTGGCTGTATTTTGTCAAAAAGGGAGAGAACTCTTAATTCAACTAACTTCCTTAGTTGGATTTTATCTTTTATCTTGTAATAGGTTCTTTTTGTTAGCAATGTTAGTTTTGCCAAAAATAGCCAAAGGGGGAGATTGTTAGTGCATTTTGTGTTGGCTTATTTTTGACAAATTAGTTGTAAGATTGGTTGGCATTGTAAATTGGTGGCCCTCTTAAGGAAAGTCTTGCTGTCATGTTTATTGGCTGCAAATAAAAGGACTTGATTGCTGAAAATCAAGAGTGAACTTTTGGAGAATTGATTGTTGGTCATCTTGAGGCTTAAGGCAGGTCTAATGCAAAAAGAGAATGGCAGAATGTGTTGTGCAGAGAGAGTGCTGAAAACAGAAAATTTGCTTTGTTTATGTCAGAATGAGATTATAATGTTAATCGTCGTTTAATGTATTGCGACGAATTGTTAGAACACTTTTTAGTTGGCTCTTCAGGAGAAGATTTCTTTGGTTTCGGGAGGATCAAGTCGAGTGGTGCTCGCTGATCAAGCTTCCTAAGGAGATTCTAGGCAACGACGACATTGTCAAAGAGGGAGTCGTTGAGTGTGTAAAGCCGCTCGGTCCTTTGTAATCTTTTAAACTTAGTGGATTGATCACTGTCTAGGCGTGGCCTCGCAGAGTAGGTGTGCACACCAAACTACGATATCATTTTCTGGTGTCCTTTATGTTTCTGTATTATTTTCCTGCATTGCTGTTTTGCTGGTTTAATTTCATATTTTCTGTTAAAATAATGTTACAGTAAAGTGTTATAACACTCTCTGTGACACTAACGATAAAAACAGACCTAACAACCCTTTTAGCATGTTACATCATAAAAATTCTCTAATTTAAGAGGTATAAAAAAATATAAGAAAAAAGTTAAAAAAAGTAATAAAAAAAAGAACGGGACAAAACAAAATGACAAAAGGTAATTATAATTTATAAAATATTTATAATTATAGATTGTAAATTTAGGTAAAGTCTTGAATTCAATACCCTCATTAGTCCAATAAATGCAACTTTTTTTTGAAAGAAAATGCAACTTTCTTTTTAAAGGAAAATGCAACTTTTTTTTTAATTTATATGTATAACATCATTTGTATGCATAATGTAACATGTAGTTTTTTTTTTGTGACACTCAATGTTAGATGGTAAAATTATAGGGCCCATTTAGTTCGCTGATTCGAGTTGAGATGTGACTTTATGTGAGAGCTTTTTACTGTAACAAAAAAGTTAGATTTGACTGTTTGTGAGAGTTTTTTACTGTAACAAAACTCGAATTCTACACTCGAATCAGCGAAATGAATGAGACCATAATTTTTTTTTTAAATGTTACACTTAAACAAATTAAATATTACACAAACAAATAAATAATATCATACCACAATATGAAAGGAGATATAATTAAGAACTGGTCAGATACCAGACTTATGACCATTCCTATGAATTAGAGGTTATCAATTATAGATTATGAATTAAATTATGGTGGGTAATGAAGATGAGAGTTCTCTACTTATAGTATTAAAAAAAAAAAAAAAAAGTTCCCTACCTACTAATACTATCTGATAACCAAACCCGAACATTACCGACAATCATATCTCTCTTTTTTTTTTTTTTGTTTGAAAAAAGCAAAAGTGTTAAGTGTGAACGATGACCCAGCCAACCACTTTCCTTCGTTGTCCACCTCCATTCAGTTTCAGTGCTTTTTTTTTTTCCCCTCCTCTTGAAATGACTTCGTTTTAGTTTTCCACAACGAAAAGACTTTTTTTTTCATTCGTTTTTTCTCCTAGCAAAGACTTTTCTTTTCTTATTTATTTATTGGAAGTTTTTTTTTTTGAACTGTTATTGGAAGTTTTTATGTTAAGATAAAAAAATAAAATGTACTTAAATCTAATCATAAAATGATTTATTTTATATATTTTTTAAAATTAATATAATTTTAACTAAATTAAACAGTAAAAAATAGACAATCCCAATAAAAAAAAACCATACTAAAAAAATTCTCGTATTCATTTATTTGTTTATATAATTTTTTTGGTATATTAATAAGTTAAAATTTGTATCTATTAAATTTATATAAAATCACATAAAAATTAAAATATATATAAATTCAACCGTTAAAAAAATATAATCTCACGTGACGTAGAAAGAATTTGGTTGTTTATTTTGTGTTGAAATATTTATTTATATTTTGTTTGGTTCATAAATTAGAATTATGAGATTAAAATTATTTTTAATTTATGTATATTTTTATAAAAAAAAATACTATAATAAATTATGAACCATAATTTAAATGAGAGAACCAATTTTTTAAGCAAACGGGCTTATATATTTATGAACTAAGATGGCTTTTTTATTTCAAGTCAATACTACGTCGGTCGCTAACGCACAAGGGCGGTGACGTCACCGCTGACGTAAGCGGAACCCAGCTGCGGAGACTGATGCCATCTCTACACGACTTCATCTCAACCACTCTCTCTCTCTCTACTTTCTCCCTCTAAAATTCTCGCAAAATTCTCTTTGATATGATTTTTTTCGACAGAGAAAAATGAAACTTCGTAGCTTCGTCGGGACGTGTGCTTGATTGGATTGATGCCCTTTCGGCGACTTTCTCTCTCTAGTTCTCTCTCTCTTCTCTCTCTGTCTTTCGTCAGATTTTGGAAATTTCTCTGATCGTTGCGTCGTTCCTTCGCCTCATACAGTAGCAATTTTGGTTTCTTTCTTCCCATCAATTTCCTGGGATCTCAGAGCGAAATCAGTTAAACTTTGGGATCGATTTTTGCTTTGCTTTTATTTTTGCTTTTTCCTTTTTCGGTAATTGAACGTTGCGTTATAGGTGAAATTTAATTCTTATTTCTCGAAATATTTTCATAACTTGCTCTCTCTTCTTTCTGGAAAAATTTTGTGATCTGAGAATAGTACTTCACTTTGATTTGGTACTCTTCTTATCAATTACTATACTTGTAGGCTTGTTGAATTCGTCAAAATTTTGTAAAATTTTAATATGTTTTCAAGATTCTATAGATTCGGTTTTTTTATCTGTTTTGCTTCTTTGTGAGTTATAATTGGTAAAATTTGTAAAATTAATATGTTTTCAGATTCTGTAGATTCGGTTTTTTATCTGTTTTGCGTCTTTGTGAGTTATAATTGGTAAAATTATCAGTCAAACTACTCTCTCTCTCTCTCCCTCTCTTTTTTACATATATTATATATACCATATTTTTTTACTTTAAATTTGGACAATTTTCACTTTTGGTTCTTTTTTTTTTTTTTTTTGGGGTTCAATTATGGTAGTAATAATTCACTAGTCTCAAAAGCTTGGATTCTGGGATTTAATGGTTGATGAGATTTTAGTTTCCAAAGCTTGATTTAGTAATAATAATGGCTACATCAGCAGAACCCTCATCCTCTCTAAGCTTCACATCATCTTCACACATGTCAAATGGCTCTAACATTAGCCATGAGACTTTGCCTAGTCTCGAAGCCATGAGCCTAAACAAGCTCAGCGCCAATTTGGATCAGCTTTTGGTGGGTTCAAGTTGCGATTACAGTGATGCCGATGTGATTGTTGAAGGGACTCGTGTGGGTGTTCATCGTTGTATATTGGCTGCTAGGAGTGGATTTTTTCATGATCTTTTTAAGAAAGATAAAGGGGTTTCTGAGAAAGGAGGAGGGAAACCAAAGTATTGTTTGGAGGATCTTTTGCCTTATGGGAGTGTTGGGTATGAGGCTTTCTTGGTTCTCTTGAGCTATGTTTATACTGGGAAGCTTAAGCCTTCTCCCATGGAGGTTTCAACTTGTGTGGACAATATCTGTCCTCATGATTCTTGTCGACCTGCTATTAATTTTGCTGTGGAGTTGATGTATGCCTCTTCTATTTTTCAGATGCCAGAGCTGGTCTCACCGTTTCAGGTCCGTTTTTCTGTGTATGTAATATAATATGATAACGATTTTGTTACTTTGATAATTGATTGACACTAAGATGTTTTCATGCTAGTTGATATGATTCGTGGCATGAGTCATAATTTGACTTCTGTTATACAACTCGACCAGCTTTTGATAAGATATTGTTGTAAAAGGAGATGTTTTTTTTTTCTGCTTCTAAACTCGCATATTTGATTTTTGATATTCTTTTAAGTTCCACTTTTGAGATGTTGTTCTAAAAAGGCGGTCTGCTTATGTCTGTGTGTTTCTTTACTTAATTTTGAACGCTTTCTTATTTCAGACGTTATAGGCCAAAATTTGTGAAGTCTGAAGAAACCACGCTGCTGAAAATGCAGAAAACAACTAAAATCAGATTGTCTCTTGCCAAATGTGAAGTTATTAATACCTTTCAAAGCATGCCAAGTCCAAGGATTAGTCGTTCAGTTGACTAAATCTTTTACAACAATACCATTAATCAAGTGGGTGGTTGCAGATTAGGGGCAGAATCCCTTCTTGTTGAGAAGTTATTTGTGTCATTTCAAAACTTGATATTATAGTGGGGAGCAGTTAGTTATTTTCATAGTGTTGTTTCCCTTGTCCAAAATAGATGTGATTCTGGTCACATATACTTGAACATGATATTGTAATTGAACTTTTGTGATATGTGAATACTTTAACATTTTGCCTCATCATATTCATTTCAAATTTGTGGTACCCTCCTCGTTGATATTATTTCTCTCTATAACCTCAGCCCTTTTCGTACAACCTAGAACTTAATTCTTTTTCATTATTGAGTTCACTTAATATTTGCTAGTAGATAAAGATGTGCAGATTGTCTTTTACCATTTCGTAAACTTAAATCTGGGTTTTTATTAGACAAATGAAGGATTATAGCTTTCTATCCTTTATCTGTTTGCAGCGCCGGCTTCTTAACTTTGTTGGAAAAGCCCTTGTTGAGGATGTTATCCCAATTCTTGTAGTTGCATTCCATTGCCAGTTGAGCCAGCTCTTTGCTCAATGTGTAGATAGAGTGGCAAGGTCAGATCTTGAAATAGTCTCTCTTGAGAAGGAACTTCCACATGAAGTTGTAGAAAACATTAAAGTGCTCCGCGGCAAGTCTCAATGCAGCGATAAAGATAACACTGAATCTGTAGATCCCTTGCGTGAAAAGAGAATTAGGAGAATACATAAAGCGTTAGACTCAGATGATGTTGAACTGGTGAAACTTCTTTTAACCGAGTCTGAAATAACATTAGACGATGCCAATGCCCTTCATTATGCTGCAGCTTACTGTGATCCTAAGGTTGTAAATGAGGTGCTTGGTCTGGGTCTGGCTGATGTCAACCTTCAAAATTCTCGTGGCTATACTGTGCTTCATATTGCTGCAATGCGAAAGGAGCCATCAATTATTGTGTCGCTTCTGACCAAAGGAGCTTGTGCGTCAGATCTGACATCAGATGGTCAAAGTGCTGTGAGTATTTGCCGTAGGTTGACAAGGCCAAAGGATTATCATGCAAAAATGGAGCAAGGGCAAGAAACTAACAAGGACCGGATATGCATTGATGTTCTAGAAAGGGAAATGAGGAGAAATCCAATGGCCCCGAATGCATCTATATCTTCACAAACGATGGCTGATGACTTGCACATGAGGCTGCTTTACCTGGAAAACAGAGGTATTACTTTTATCCTGGCTTTTTAGTTGTCCTCAATATTGTTTCTGAAAGCCCTCTTTCTCGTAAAATAGTAGCCATCTCCTAGATGTTGACGTGTGAACATGGAAAGACGTTACATAAATAAAGCTACCTTCTTGATGTCTTTTTATCCTTTCGTTTCACGTTTCTGGGCCATGAATTCGTTATGGCTTCACCTTAGAATGTAGGATTAATTTTATAAATACCACCTTAAGTACGTACATTGTTTCAAAATGCGTCCTGATTTTTTAAAACCGTTCAAAATAACTCCTGATCTATAACAAAAAGTTTAAATTGCCCATTCCGTCTAATTTCATCTATAATTCAAACGGAATTGCTAATGTGGCAGTGATATTATAATATTAAAAGCTAATTAAACTGAAAAATTGAATTAATTATTAAAGAATTCTAAAAATTTGAAATAAGCTAGTTTTTTTTTTGTTCCTTTTTTCTTTTTACACTAAAAACAATTAGATTTATTTTTTTTAAAGGGGATTAAATTTAACGACCTGCAAATGAAAGCAAAAATCTATAGCAAAATGTAATTCGTGCTCTATAGTCTGCACGTGAACTCGAAAAAGAAAAGTTCATCCTTTGAATACTAGCCAAAAAAAAAAAAAGTTCATCCTTTGAAAAAAATTCAGAGCAGTCCCATTTGAAATTTCAAAAAAAAAAAAAAAATCAAACATTCATTTAATCTTCTTTGATTGATATGGGTTTCAACCAAAAAATAAAAATTTGATGAGGAAGGAGCTTGGAGCTCTGTGCAAGAGGAAGTGCACAAGATCCTCGCGCCGGAGTTCGTCGTGCAGAACATTGTCGGCATCGGAGTTCAATGCGCAATGAGCTGGTGGAGGAGCTCAATGGAGGATTTGTTAGACGAAGCGATGAGCAAGGCAAATGAGGGCAGATCTGGGCAGTGAACTAGACGATGATGGTGGATCTGTGCCTGGAGTTGGTTTAGGAAAGATTTGGCAGGGAGCTTGCAAAGGACGAGTCTAGCAATGGTGGGTTTGGGCAAGGGGGTGGTCTGAGCAAGGAGGGCTAGTGAGGAGAGCCACAGATAAGCCGGAGTCTGGCAACGAAGCGACAGTGGTGCTTATACGGCGTACAGAAGGCTCCATGGTTTGAAGATTTTGGCATTCTGAAGGTGGACGAGATTGGGGATGATCTCTGCATCGTTTGAAGACTTTTCTTTTTTTCCAAAATAATTTTAGAAGTTTTGTGTTTGTTTTTTTTAATATATCATAATAAGGATATATATATTTAAATACATTTTTTAAACTTTTAATGTATGCCACGTCCTCAAAACGTTAGAGTTATAGGCGGGAGATTGACGCAGGGGGCATTTTGAAACGTTGTCTGTACTTCGGTAGGGTACATAATTTGGGGGTATTTATGAAAATAATCCTAGAATTTATAATGCTTTCTATTAATTCAGGCCTCGTTCGTTTCGCTGATTCGAGTTTAGAATTCGAGTTTTGCTACAGTAAAAAGCTCTCACAAACAATCACATCTAACTTTTTTACTACAGTAAAAAGCTCTCACATACAATCACATCTCAACTCAAATTCTACACTCGAATCATCGAAACGAACGAGGCCTTAATGTGTATCCATTTCCTTAACATGCTCTTTATGCTTCGATTGTTGAACTGCTAAAAGTACTTTCTCTTGCAGTGGCATTTGCTCGATTGTTCTTTCCTAGTGAAGCCAAACTAGCCATGGACATTGCCCATGCTGAAACAACATCTGAGTTTGCTAGGCTTGCTGCTGCATCAAAAAGTTCAAGTGGAAATTTCAGGGAGGTTGATTTAAACGAAACCCCCATCGTGCAGAAGAAAAGACTGTTTTCTAGGATGGAAGCCCTCATGAAAACAGGTAATTCCTGTCTTGAAATCAAATTATGCAAGAGTGTACGAATACTAAAGCGTAAAAAATACTGCACTGATTTTGATTAGTAAAACATAGTGTTTGACCGTTAAATCATATTAACAACGTGGACGTTTAGTTCATGGATTCAGAATCATGATTTAAAATCATTTTCGGTTTATGTGTATTTTTTGTGAGAAAAAATACTGTAGCGAACCACAAATTATAATTCGAATCATGATACGAATCCACCACAGTAGAGTGCTATGTAAAGTACAAAAGCTGCAAGATAGTCTACTGCACTACAAGCTGATAGGTGAATAAACACATTAATCAAATGATCAGCAAAACTCATTAATCAAATACTTGATTCCCGTCCTTATTCCTCTTTCTTTCATTTCCGAGCCATTTCTCTCTCCGAGTTAGGTTCTCGTGCCCCATCTAAGAACATCCTATTGAAGTAGATACAGATTTTAAAGGATTCAGAAGGGAATAAAGAGGCTATTTGGTAACATAGTGCAAATCATTAACATGGAAAAAGGCAATATGTAATTTCTGTTTCCTTTGCCAAAATAATAATAAAAATAATAAGAAAAGGGGGGAACCGAATAAGAAAGTATTGAAAACCACTGGTGATGGAGAAAGTGTTTAGGTTATCTCTCTACGTTTCTCAACCATAAGGCTTATTTACAGTGTACACTACTAATATCGATTCCATTGTCAACTATCAAATACACCATCTCTTCGGTCTTCACATCTATGTCTCTCACCATATATTTAATTTCTGGTTCTTGTTATATTTATTTGTATGATTATGATTTAGATTTTTATTCAATGAGAGCATTTTGCTATTATGGTCATTGAACGTGTTATTAAGATGGGTTCGATGTATGAATAACATATGTATGGCAAGTAAAAAAGATTTTGTTATGATGGTGGCAGTGGAGATGGGTAGACGCTATTTCCCTCATTGCTCCGAAGTGCTGGACAAGTTCATGGAGGATGACCTGCCTGAAATGCTTTACCTTGAGAAAGGCACTACCGAGGAGCAGAAAATCAAAAGGATGAGATACATGGAGCTTAAGGATGATGTCCAGAAAGCATTCAATAAGGACAAGGCTGAGTTTGACCGCGTCGGTTTGTCCTCCTCGTCATCCTCGTCTTCTCAAAAAGACGGTGTAAAGCAGAGGGCCAGAAAGGTGTAATAACGCTTGTAAATTCTCTCTGATTAGTGAATAAGGTTTACTGCCAGGAGCTTGTTGTAAGTTTTGGCTCTTCTTTGTCTGTGTAATCATAGCAAAGAAGCAAATTTTGCTTGTATTTAACCACTTTTTGACAAATTAGCATTGTATCAAGATCTCCTACAGATGATACTTATCGGCACTTGGTAGCCCCTATGGTAAATGAAAATTCTTTGACGCTTGCATTCTGGTGATTGTTCTACTGATTTGCATATTGAATTTTATACCAGAATGGAAAATGATGATGAACTGACATTCCCAGGAAATTTAAATAAATAAATTTGATTTTTTTTTTTTTTGCCATTTAATCTACTATTTAACTTGAGTGATTTGACTTGGTGATGGGAGTGACATAGTTCTTCTTTGTTGATAAATTTCCAGAGGCAAGTAAATTAAATTAACTATCTTGTATTTCGGACGCAACAATTTATTATATACCCATGTTTCCTGATACATGCCAATACATGTTTGAGGGAGAGATATACCAAGTATAATTCACCGTGATTTGCTACAAATTGATTGATGGGAGTGGGGCCCAAAGTATGAAAGAAGTACGAGCCATGAGGTCCAAAAAAATGAGTTACTGTTTGCTTAAATTTTTTGAGCAAAAAATATATATTATATACCTGGACAAAAATTTCGCCCAAATTTCGGAAATTTCGGTTGAAATTTCGGATTTTTGACGGTCTTGAAATTTTTTTTTCACTATAATATCAATATCAGTGAGATATTAGAAAAATATCAATATCAATTTGCATAGAGTAATTGGGGTAAAATATTAAAAAATGTTAATAAAATTTCGGTGATATCGGAAACGGAAATTTTAAAATATTTTTTTTTAATTTGCTTTATAATATATGTTCTCTTGCATTATTTCTTTTGTCATTGAGCAAGGAAAGCGAGGAATATCAAGAATGCAAACATCTGATGAAGATAATCTTTTCATGAGTTTACAATTGATGAATTTGGCTTTCAATTACTGCAGCTCTTCCAAGAGACTCCTAACGTTCATTAAATATATCATAATTTTAGAAACTGTGATAAGTATGAAATTTTGAATTATCCTCATCCAAACATACCAGCACCATCTCAGGCAAATGATTAGGGGAATGCACAATTTCTAATTCATAAAAATTACAACGGAAAGGGACAAACCTTCATGTGGCACGTTCATAATATTAATATTGTTTGAATCAATATCTAATCTTGACCATGTTTGAGCTTCATAGAACTTCCTTTTGGTATTAAAAAATATAATATGTATGAAGTTTTTTTTTAAAAAAAATGTAAAACTTGTTTATTTATGTATCTTTTTAATATTGATGCTATTAGAAAGTATTAAAAATATGTTCTAACGAAAATTTCCATCATTTCCATAAATTTTTTTGATATTTCCACCGATGTCGATATTTTCTCAGATATTTCTGTAAAATTGGAGTACCAATCTTCTACTGATACTGATATTTTTCATCTTCGATTATATATATATATTTGATGTTTTCCTGCTACAGAAGACGTATGCCCCACTTATGCTATGTTTGGTAGGATGGATATAAAAGAAGAAAGAAAGAGAAGTAAAATACCTAGGTGAATGAAGTAAAGTGGTAGAATTAGAATTTTCTCTCATGTTGTTTGATAGAAGAAAAAGAGAAGTGAAAAGAAAGTGTCAAATTTAAGGCATTTTACAATATTACCCCAATACAAATAAAAATATGATGAACGGTGAAGGTTAAAATTATTATTTTATGCTTTATTTGTTTGTCAAACTTTTTTTCTCATCTTTTCTTCCCAAAGTTGGAAGGATAAAAACTAGTGGGCCTTAAATTTTCATTTTCCTTCCTCATTTTCTCTCTACCAAAAGACCTAAAATTCTATTTTTCTCTCCAAAATCATTCATCTATTTTCTTTCCTCTCTTTTCCATCCTACCAAACACAATGTTAAATTGACCGTGAATTCTGGACAAAACATGGGTGCATTTGGAACTCGTTCTAAAATGATTTTATTTTTTGTATGAAACTGGAAATGAAAACGTTTTCAATCTCAGACAGAAAATCATTTTTAAAAATGCGTTTGGTAGTTTTTTCAAGAGATTATTTTCAATATAAAAATAGTCATTAATGTCTCTCTTTCTACTCGAGAAAGGAGAAAATAGAAACAAAAAATGAAAAACGACTAAAAGTCATTTTTCATTTCTCTCATATTTTACACTAAACCAAAAAATTATTTTCATTTCTGATTTTTATTTTTAATTGTGTCAAACACCGTTTCTCTCTCATTTTCATTTTTTTCCTAAAAAATCGTGAAAAATGAAAACAAAAATAACTCCAAACACCACCTTGGAGTATTCTTCTCATTTTCTAAAACTTCATAGTTAAACGATGGAGGATATAAATTTGATACCCATTTTATAGGGTACTTTACAAGAATACCGCGTATGTGAGCCTGGAATTGACTTGTGCTCATTAATGTCTCTCTCTTTCTACTCGAGAAAGGAGAAAACATAAACAAAAAATGAAAAACGACTAAAAGTCGTTTCTCATTTCTCTCATATTTTACACTAAACCAAAAAATTATTTTCATTTCTGATTTTTATCTTTAATTGTGTCAAACATCGTTTCTCTCTCATTTTCATTTTTTTTCCTAAAAAAACATGAAAAACGAAAACAAAAATAACTCCAAACACTGCCTTGGAGTATTCTTCTCATTTTCTAAAACTTCATAGTTAAACGATGGAGGATATAAATTTGGGAGAAAGAGGAAAATAGGCAAAGACTTAAGATGAATTAAAATTAATAGGTCAATAGTTTACATAAGTTAATAAATAGGTCAAATTACTATTTTCGTCCATAACTTGTCTAGTTATGAACCATAACTTGACAAGTTATTGTCCATAACTTATCTGGCTATGAACCATAACTTGACAAGTTTATCCATAACTTATCTGGTCATGAACCATAACTTAACAAGTTATGGCCTATTAATTTCTATAACTAAGAATTGGTCTATATACTTTCTTAAACTTTTTATATTGGCCTATTTTCTTCTATTTCCCTATAAATTTGATACCCATTTTATAGGGTACTTTACAAGAATACCGAGCCTGGAATTGACTTGTGCCCAAGAAAAAAATATTTACAGAAAATGCCATGGTCAAGTCATCCCATTATATTTAAAATACCAAATATAACTTTAAGATAGCTGTTGGTATCGGTCGGGATACCACCCGGTATCCATTGTGATACTAGCCGGCAACTGTTTATTGGTGGTTACTGATTAGTAACCACAGTGATACAGGCTGGTAATCAAGTGCCGGCGGTAACTAGTCGGAAACTGCTAGCCGGTATCCATTCCAATCAGTTTTCTAGCCGGTATCCACTGGAAAAATCACCATTGTTGGCGGCGGTAGTACAATCATCACTATTGCAGGAGTATTCAAAAAATCGCAAAAGTCCACCAAATCACAAATAATACGAAAGAGAAAAAAAAAAAAGAAAAAGAAAAAAAAAACCCTCACAAAACCAACAGCAACAAAAATGATCAAAACGTCACAAAATCCACAAAATCTCCGAATATTTTGGGAAGATCTCTTCGTCGCCGGAACCATAGATTTCGTTGCTGCCTCTGATTTTTTTTTCCTCCACATGGCATAAGTCGATCCCCACTAATTTCGTGGCATGGTCCGTAATTATCCCCATTTTATATCATGCTATAAAATTGATGAAGTCGAAAATAGTTATTATAGTTTCTGAGCAAATCTAAATACTCAGTATTAATATATGTGTATATAGACGAGTTTTCAATAGTTATAGTACTCTAGTATTAATATATGTATATATGCATGAATTTTTAATAATTATGTTTCTATCATGTTCACATATTAAATTATATAAAGTGCATATATATATATATATATATATTAGGGTAAAAGGTAACACAATGATAAAAGTTTTATATCCCTGAAACATAGAGTAGCATGAAATGGTTCCTTGTACACCGTTGACAGGGATGAGTAGAGCTGGATCTTTTGAAGGGCAACAAAAAGAAGAATAGTTTGTTCGTGTATGGTCAATAATACAAATATCATCTCTTCAATAACAAAATAATCGGTAGTAATAATACAAGTATCATCCAACATTGTAGCAAAGTCAACCAATTGCAAGCCATTTAATGAGTAGCAGCATGAATATGGCAGTCCATTAACCCAATTTGAGGCCAACTAAAGTATAAGGCAGTCCTTTAGCCCGAAATACATACATATATATATATATATATATACACTTATTAATAATAATAATGGTGTGATATTGATCGTCAGATAAATTAGATATAAAAAGTAATCCTTTAAAAGCCAGGTTTCAGTTAAAACATGGGCATACACAATGCAATATTTATTTCCACTCCCTTTCTATTCTCATTTGAATATTTGATCATTCGAAAAAAAGAACAAAAAGTTCTTAACATGCTCATTCTAAGAATCATTACTTGCAGATTAAGCAAGCAACTACAATTGACCAAATACATCCTCCTGTATCTTTTAAAAATTTAATGACACTACCAAAAAAAGAGTCGAATAGAGGTGACAAGTTAGGCTCAACACAAGTTTAGGCTGTTGAGCCGGATGAAAATTTCAATCTCGCCTGGCCTGACCTTAAATGGGAGAGGAACGGCCGGGCCCAAACTTTTATAAGGTATTTTCAAAAAAATCTTTAAAAAGAGGGTGTTTAGGCCGGCTCAGCCCGAAGGTTAGGATCAGACCCGGGCTAACAGTAGCCAGCCTCAAGCCAGCCCGTTTGGCCGAACCCAAACTTACAACGGCCAAACTTACAACTCTAGAGTCGAAGTATAGAATGAGATAAGCTACATACTTCTTCTTCTTCTTCTTTATTTTATTTTTATCTTTTTTCTCCGGGTTAATTTGCATAAATCCCAATTTATCCAGTTCTTTTGCTCAATATTTATCCAAAAATTTGTCTAGTCAATACTAAATGTTATAGCCTACAAGTTTTGCAATGAAACAACTGAGCATCAAAAAAGAAAGCATATTTTTCCAGGTATCACCTGGCAATTCAATATTGTTTACAGATCCTGAAGTGTCTTCAAAAAAACTTCAGATACACAACCTGCTGACGATCAAAGGATAAGTGATACATCCAGCTGTCATGCCAAACAAGCATCAGAAATAAGAATATTTTATCCAAACAAGGATAAGACTGTTGAACTCAAGTTAAGTCAAACTAAAAAGTAATGGTTTATCCAAAAAAAAAAAAAAAAACACTTAAAATAACGTTCTATTGATAAACTGACACGAAATTATCAAAGCATGTAGATTAATATTTTATTGGACAGAAGGACAAAATTATTCTTGAACAATGATAGGACGCTAATAGTGCTGAGCCCCACACACTAATAGCAGGTGATACCACAGACAGGGCCCACGTCTATTAGTAGCAGTGCTCTCAAGCGTTTTTCATTATTCTTAGCTTGACACTGATGAACTTTTCAGGGTTTCCCACATAGCTGGACCTTCAGGATGAACATCCACAAAATATTTAAGAAATCGTGAATCCGAACACGCAAGGAGAGTGCTCAATTTCAACATAGGCTTGGCTGCACCTTTCTCCCTCAGCCACGCATACATAGAGAATCTAAGGTTAATCCGCTCCATATCGTAGCATAAATATGTTGGAAATGCAACCACAGATTCCAGGGGATAACCTAAATAATTTATCAAGCAATCAATCTTCTTTTCAATCACATCTTTGCTCTGGTTCAGAACCATAGGAGCGCGTTTAATTATGTCCGCCACAACATTACAGTCCAAACCGGCTTGTACCAGGCAATCAAATCTCTCTTGTAACTGGTCTCCCCTACCCCTGAATTTTTTCAAAGCTTTTGTCATCTCATCTGAGTTTTCAGCATACCCCAATCTCACCAAGAATGATGATTTCTCTAGATGTTTACTCGGACTTGGGCATGATATTTGTTCACTGCTCTTATTTTTCAGTTTTGAAGCCAGCCATAACACCCCAAGAGGGTCTTCTTTTATAATCTGGCATAGATGATCTCGACGAACTTTCAACTCTTTACAAACAGTTTTGGGTCCTTTAAGAGTAGAAGAACCCAAGAATTCGATATGCTTACTCACAATATCAGCAATATCTTCTATAGGCATTCCAATACCAAAAAGAAAATCGACTGCCTGCAAAAGATTCTGCGAAAACTTTCTCGACAATATTTTTGGATTTTGCTTAAACATGAAGCAGATCTCATTCATCTCGAGACCCAACTTGAGTAACCTGCCAAACAATGCATACACCCTCTTCCCAGAACCTTCAAGCAACAATGAAGGACTTGTTTTTAACAAACTGCGCATCTGCTCCTCCCTAAAACCCACATCTTGAAGAAAATCCATTGTATCAGTCATTCTCTTCCAGTTGCAAGTATTGCTACTAGTTATATACCCCCTAAACCAATCATTTTCAATCCCTAATTCCCGCAACTTTTGAAGAACCTTCACAAATTCAGAGTTAACACCACCAACCAAAAGCAGTGGATAGCAGCTAACAAGTTTAATCACAGTAGGTCTGCTCAAACCCAATTTTTCATAAGCCCGAAGTTTCAAAGACATCACTCCTTTGTCATATCCAAAAATCTCTTTTGCTTCCAAATACATTCTTCCGATCTTACTGTGCGGAATTCCATAATCGCACAAGACATGGAAGTTCTGAAGCATAGAAGAATTGTCACTCAAAAACATCGAGTCTCGAGGGAGAAGCAAGGGAAGCTCTGATGGTCTCAGACCCAAGCTCTCAAAGAAGGGTTCAAACTCATTAATGGGATGGTAATGAAAAAACCTAGTTAATTCCCTAGGAATGTCTTTCTCGGTATCGATTTCAGAGAGCAGATTCTGAACAAAATAAGGGCAGTTCTTGCTTATATGCTCAGCGTCCATGAAGTTGAAGTTCCTTGTACAGTGCAGGTAATCAAAAAGCGCTTCTTGAGCTTCAGTTCTGGTAACCCGAGACACCCTAGAGACATCGGCGCTATGGGCAAGGCTAGAACTACGAACGCTTAGAAACCTAAGCGAAATAAAAGACGGGTTTTGAATATAACTAGCTCTTTCATACAAAACAGGAGAAAAAAGAGGGATTTGGTTGAGTTGGGAAATCATACCAGAGAATTTGGATACCCTTTTATGGATTCTGGCAATTAACATTACAAAGAGGACTAAACAAAACCAAAATACATAACAATGAAATCAAAATATTATACTTGAGTGACTTAAGTGCAAGTATTATCCCAGAGGAGTAGATTGCTCAGAAGCAAAGAAAGAAGGGTCGAAATCTGAGCTTTGGATTGGCTCTCTCTGTCAAGAAATTTTGCGGGCTATTCGTATTTTCCGATCTAATAGCTGAATTGAAGCTGAAAAAGAGACAATTCCAAGAGGGCTTTCAAATGAGGCATTACCTGGCAAAGGTGATATTTTTGGTGAAGTGAAAAAGCACCTTAGGTTCTCGCTCTATGCGTTTGAGAAAAACAATTTGGACTCCTGGAAAAATTTGTGCCCTTTTTCTGTAATTTATCCTGAAAGAAAAGAATTGAAAACACGGAAAAGAAACCGAGTCAAAGAGCAAAACTAATACATTGATGCACTAATAATCAGAAATGAGCAAATTAGAACCTACCATCGCACTTTTTATACTTGCCAAGCACATTACGATTCCACAATGAGCTAAATCAAAAATCAATACAAACCAGTAAAAAATGAACTACTTTTTTTATGCTCAAATTTCTCGAGTGTCCTATTAAACTAC
The DNA here is from genome assembly GCF_000414095.1 of Morus notabilis. Taxonomy (NCBI): domain Eukaryota; kingdom Viridiplantae; phylum Streptophyta; class Magnoliopsida; order Rosales; family Moraceae; genus Morus; species Morus notabilis. The sequence goes on along the minus strand of NW_010359460.1, from coordinate 42,384 downwards.
TTGTGCTCTGAAACTGCTACTCACAATTAAACTAAAAACTCACGTCTCTGTTTTTTTGAACAAAAAAAAAAGACCAAAAGTCTTGCACAACGCAAAACATATATATATATATATATATAGAGAGAGAGAGAGAGAGAGAGAGATAACCTGAGATTCGGCGTAAAAAAGCGGGGGCGGTGGAGGGGCGGCGACGCTGGAGAGAGAGAGAGAGAGAGAGAGAAGTGAGAAAGGGAAATGATTGAACTTTTTGGAATCAGATGCTCTAGTAGCCCCAAAGGTTAAACGACACCGCTACTAGTCTCTGAACGACACAACGAAAAGAAAAATAAAAAAGAAGAAAAATTACATAAAATGCATATTCATATTTTTAAAAATATCGACTATTTTACAATATTATGAAAATGTCGATTTGAATTTTATAAGGTATATTTTTTTGCAAAAAATTACATTTATGAAATATTTTAGGCACGTTCCATATATGGTTAATTATTTTTTTTTGTCTGATTTGATGATGACTGTGGACTACGTTATGATAATTAAATGGCAGATCTTTAATATAATATTCATTGATTCACAAGTTGGTATTGGATTTTCATACGGTAGACCCGTTCACTTCGTTGATTTGAGTTTGTAATTCGAGTTGAGATGTGATTTTATGTGAACTTTTTACTGTAGTAAAAAAATTAGATGTGATTATTTTTTAGAACTTTTTACTGTAATAAAACTCGAATTCTAAATTCAAATTGGCAAAATGAACGAGGCCTTAAGCCTATGAGTCTGGAGACTTCAAGCAAGTCAATCACATGCTTCAATTCTTGAGGAAGGTAATATCTAGAATCCTACATTATATCATTTCTTTATATTAATCTTCAAATTTGAACGAAAAGTTGTCCTAATTTTTTTTTGTCTCTTTGATTTCATAATAAAGTTTCATTTCATGTTGTAATGGTTGATTAATCATCCAAATTTAATCTCGAATACATTCTATATCAGTAGGGATTCGTACTCTGGTATTCCTATTCTCATCCTTGCTCACCAAATCTCAAACGGTATGCAAATTATAAGGGATAAAAAAAACATTTATGAACCACTTATAATTATAAAAAAAAAAAAAAAATTATGATCATTTGTATTTACCGGTAAGTAAAGAATAAATAAACTAGCCAAAAGGCCAAACATGTCAGACATATGGATAGGAAGATTCAACCGTTTTTTTTTTTTTTTTTGGGTTCTTCATGAGCAAATGAAGCCGAAATCACACCACTAATAAATCTTCAGGTTAATTATAACTCGCACTCTCTTGTTTTTGTTCGCTTTGTAGATTTAAGTTGAGATGCGATATTTTTTTGAGAGTTTTTAACTGTAACAAAAAAAGTTAAACGTTATATTTTCTAAGAGCTTTTAACTGAAACTGAAAACTCGAATCATTGAAATGAACAAGGCCTTAAATCTTTTTTATTGCCTAATCATTTTTTTAAAGAAAATATTTTCTTTTTATGTTCATATTTTCTTTTAAGGTTTTATGTTTCTTCTTTTTTAGAAGTTTTTCTTCATTATGGTTTGATCATGTTTCTTCTTTATTATAATGTTTTTCTTTTTTGATAATTTTTCGTGAATGACATTACTTATTGTTTTGCTTTTCACTTTCATTATCTTTTAATCATTATTTTTGTGAAAAATTTTATTATTTTTATACATATTTTTTAGTTAGGTTTTTTGTTTTTTCTTTATTAAAATTTTTACTTCATTATGCTCTGATCAAATTTTTTTTCTTTATTTTAATGTTTTTTTAATGATTTTTTTATGAATGATATTGATTATTGCTTTGTTTTTCCTTTTCGTTATGGTATTATCATTATTTTTGTGAAAATGATTATTCTTTTGATACATATTTTTCAGGAGTCAATATTAGGTTTGGGGTATTAACTTTTTTTTTTTTTTTTTTTTTTTTGTTCATGGTTGCAGAGCTTTTTAGGTTGTCTTCTTTCTTTTTGTGTTTTTAATGAGTAGATAGTTTATTCTTATATATATATATATATATATATATGAGGAGGGTTAAATACAGACATTATTTTACACTCTCTTTAGATACTATCTTATTCTCTTGACAAGCGTAAATTAAGGCATCGTTCAGTTCGCGGATTCGAGTTTTGAATTCGAGTTAAGATATAATTTTATGTGAGAATTTTTTATTGTAGTAGAAAAAGTTAGATGTGAATTTTTATGAAAGTTTTTAACTGTAATAAAACTGAAATTAAAAATTTAAATTATTGAAATGAACGTTTCCTAAATTTTCTCAACCTAAATTCAGTTAATAATAACCATCTTTTTTCCCATTTATTTACAAGAGCGCCATCCTCAGATTTAATTCCCATTACCCCATTGTGTTACTTTGTACATACACCTTTTATTTATGAAAATGTCATCATCTCCTTTGCTCCAAATGAACGACTTTTCAAAACCCAGCATAAGAGAAAAAACAAAAAATAAAAAAAAATAAAAGAGAGAACTGAGTGAAAGCATTGCATAAAGAAAAGAAAAGAAAAAAAAAAGCCAGAAATTCTTTACTCCATGAGTTATTAGGATTAATATTTTGTCTTGTATTTCCATTAACGAGGTATAAAAATATTAATATATCACTCTAGTTTTTTTTTTTTTTTGTCAATGTTTTTTTTTTTTTTTTTTTTGCCGCTAGTGTTTATCAGTGAAATGCTACACGTTTGTTTTCTCCTTTTTTTTATTGACGACTTTTTGTTATATAATATTGTTTCCATTTCATAATTTGCTATTTTACGTACCATTTTACCAATTGCTATGCGTTTTTTTTTTTTTTTTTTTTTTTTTTTTTTTTTTTTTTTTTTTTCTTCTTTGTTTTCCCTTCCGTTTTTGTTGGTCGTTGCCTATGAGGTTTATAACCAGTGTCTCTTTTTTTTTTTTTCTTTCGAATTTAAGGTACAAAATGACTTCTTATAAGAAGATTACAACATGAGTTGGTCAATCAAATATTTAGATGGATCAAAAGTTTAAAGACATGACCAAAAAATATTTTTAACAATTATTATATTTTACTTTTTTTATTGGAGGAATTGTTATATTTTACTTGATTTCACTAACGACAGTAACGTGTGTTATTTTTATTTGGATATTATATTTTTGTCTTCGATCATTTGTATATTTCTGTTTTCAATCTTTTAATATGAAAATATACTTTTTCTTGTCTTATTTTCATACCAGCTACTTAGCATATACAAACTAGCATACGTAAAGTAGCGAGGGAGTTGAAAAAGAAAAAAGAAAAACAAAACAAAACAAAACCGAAAAAACATGAGGTAGTTTCGTCAAAAAAAAAAAAAAAAAAAGTGAGGTAGTGGGGGTTTATTGTTGAAAAAATAAATAAATAAAACAAAAGAAAAACAACACACATGGAGAGTAATAGTGGCTCTCTTGTAAATAAACAGGAACAAAGAGGGTTGTTATTAACTGAAATGGACACTTATAATCCGTTTGGTTCATAGATTAGAACTATGTGATTAGAATTATTTTCGATTTACGTATATTTTTTGTGAGAAAAAATACTGTAACGAAGCACGAATCATAATTCGAATTAGGGAACGAATCCATTTACCAAATGGGCTCTAAATTAAGAGAATAAGACAGCATCTCTGAAAAAGAATATGAAATAAAAATTTAAGACTTATATATATATATATGCTTATATAAAGAAACCTTTTATACTGATAAATATCATTAATGAATTTACTGTAGTTGACTTCTCATTCACCTTTCCCATATTTAAAATTTTAAAGAAATGTGCCTTTCCTGTTTTTTTTTTTTTTTTTTATTTAAGAAAATTTTCCTTTTGTTTAAAAAGATAATATTTCTTTAAATGTTGATTTCATTTAAATATTTTTGGTGTCGACTTTTGTTTCAATTCCTAATTTACTATATCTATTTCCATTTTCTTGCCTATTAGGTTCTTTAACC
>NW_010359460.1:13960-38317 GCF_000414095.1 Morus notabilis | reverse complement strand
TTTTTTTTTTTTTTTTTTTCATTAAAGAAATTTTCCTTTTGTTTAAAAAGATAATATTTCTTTAAATGTTGATTTCATTTAAATATTTTTGGTGTCGACTTTTGTTTCAATTCCTGAATTTACTATATCTATTTCCATTTTCTTGCCTATTAGGTTCTTTAACCCTTTTTTCTTTTCTTTTTTTCATTATATGAGAGTATAATTATCTTTACATATGTGATATTTAATATTTTTATAAATAAACAAGAAAGTATAGATTTTTTAAAACAAGGTACTCATAATCTCGCCTTTTTCTTTCAAAACCTCAACCCGTCTAGAAAAAGGCAAATAATCTGGTAGATTATTTTTAATAGTCTATTAGATTATTATTTTTTATTTGTAACTAAAAAAAATGTCAAAGGTCTCCGATGATTAGAGGGGAATTTTTGATAGATCATTTTTCTCATAATCAACCAGATTATTTTTTTTAACTAAAACATCTCGGAGTCGGGAGTTACTTATTGGTGGACTACGTAGGCATGTTGGGTCGAGACGTGTGGTACATATTTTTATGGACCCGTGGATTCTTAAGACTACACATTTTCTAGCTTAAATCACTTCAATGACCGAGGAAATGAGCGATTGGTTGGTGGAGGATTTAATTCCTAATAGACAATAGAACTAGGAGCTTGTCCATGTGGAGGCCATGCCGGCTAGATCTCCCTGTGCAGTGTTGCGGTAGCCAAATCTCTTTGGCGGTGGAGCTTCACAAAGTTCGATTGACCTCATTGAGCTTACTATCCGTGCTATGTTGTGTTGACGTGCACAAGATCTCATCGCCGATTGTCAACTATCCTCCATTTGTGATGTTCTCAGCCCATCTCGGCGCCACCGCCGCCTTAATTAGTCTTTGGCGGTGTTTGGCAAAACCCTAGATTAGATAAGTTAAATGAACACATGATATTGACACTAGGACTTCTTAAAATGGTGTGTATCAATGGGAAAATAAAAACTAGTACAAACCAATTGTCTACTCTCAAACGTGGTTTAGAGCACAATTATCTCCCTTGTTATCGTGGGATAAATAATAAATGGGCCAATAAAAAAAAAAGAAAAGGGCCAAACTACTTAAAATGTTTGTGCTTTGATTCCTTATCCTTTCTTTCCCATGTGATTAGATAGATAAGAAATGACCATGAAATTGGTTTCTTGTTTTTTTGCTCTCTCTTTTTTATTAAAAAAACGTAACATGCAATTCAATCCACACGCGACTAAAGCAAACACCATTCACCAACTAGTAGTAGTAGTAGTAACAACCAGAAGGAGCAACAACTGTTGTGGGACCCTCAACAAATCCGCCCAATGAAAACATCATACGTGTGCCCAATCAGATCCCCATCATCACCATTCCCCTTTTGCCCTTTTTCGTTTCTCTCTTCTTCGTTCATTCTCATATTTCTTACATTTCTTCAGTTTGACACACAAATGCAGGCAAAACAAATCACTCACATTGAATGCGCTAACTTCACCTGCGATTCTGTTTTCCCTTTCGTGGACTTCTGTTTTTATGGTAAGCTCTTCGGACCCCATTTTGTGGTAACTCCTTTTTTTTTTTAAAGCTGATTTAGCGTTCTGGTTTGTGATCTCGTAATGAAGAAATGTCAAATCTACTGTTCATTGCATATCCAATAGTTGGTTCTACTTCTACATCTTATTTTAATAATGCCCATTTGATTACTTTAGTTCGATCTTCTGTTTTTATGAGTTTAAATCTGGTTTCTATTTTTTGTTTTTTTGTTTTGTTTTTTTGTTTTGTTTATTGTGTAATGGGAACAACCATAAATTTTCTGGTGCAGTTTTGCGTTTTAAATTTATTGGTTATAAATCTCTTGGTTGTGTCGTTTTCTTGGTTAGAAGCATCTGTTGCCTGGTAAAGTTGTTGAATCAAATTTTAAGGACAATGAAAGTAATGAAAGTTGTTTGAATTTCTCTGAGCTTTTTTTATTTTTTATTTTTATATAATTTATTTATTTTTAATTTTATTCTCCGGCTTTTTATCTTTGTCTAGAGAACTTTAAGTGAAAGTTTCCTTGTCTAGATCATTATTAACGTAATCAAATTATGTATCATGTGTGACATACAACTCTTTTTTTTTTCTTTCTTTTTTTAAGGATGTGGTATCCTCTAAAGAAAACAAGTAAACAAAAAAATTCAAAACAATTACAGGGTCTTTAGAGATTATCAGAAAAGCCCAAGGAAGACATGTATTTATTTCTTCCAAAGTTAGAAATTTACTCCATCTGTTTTTCTTCATAAATTCTATCCCATTCCTCTCCCGCAGTAGAGCCATTGCCATACTTCTCCAAATACTCGTGGCGATCTTAATATATGGCCTTTTCACCAGCACAAAGCTACACTGCTTAGGAAAACCCCACTGAAATCCTGACTCCCTTAACAAAGTAACCCGTAAACTCCGAGATACTTTATAGTGTAGGTGAAAATGAGCGATGGATTTCACCATTCTTTGCACTTCACAGATGAAGAAGAACAGATAACCAAATGTGGATTCTTCCTCTGGATCATATCCTAGGTGTCAATCTTCATATGAAACACAAGCTAAAGCACTTTAATTGTATATAAGGAGCAATAGATTTCAAAACAAAGTAAAAGGGCTCGAATTTGGAACAATTAATTTTGCCAATGAGTAAACAGGAAGTGATTTACAACAGAATCCAAAAGGGTCGCAAGACCCTCGTTTATTGAAGCTAGACAACAATGAAATCATGTCCAGAGTTTCTGTATCATTTAGGTTCCTTCTAACCTGAAAGATCCTAGTAATCTCGTTATTGGAAGAAACAAAGGAAGTCTCTTCAATGGGAGCTTTGAACAGAAGTCAACTGGTATGGTTTAGGATGAGAAAGAGCCAATGACTTTTCACCCGCCATAAATCTTTTGAAAACGATTTCATAGCCCATTCCCACTCCCCCGCCCCCCAATTTTTTTTTTCAAAAAAAAAAAAACTTAAGGAAAGATTCAGTCCCTTGGGAAATAAATTTCCCGGTGTTCCTAAATAAGCCTTTAGTCATTCATTACATTTGATTCCCAACAAGTAGGATGTAACCCATATTTACTTCTAATGACCATACCCCACAAATAATTTTCTTCTAGAGGGAATATTTACAGCCATTTTCTCAAGAGCAACATTTTTCATTCTCAAGTTACCTATCCCTGAACCACCTTTAACTTTTCTTCTAACAAGCAAGTCCCAACCCACTAAATTATCCACATTACCTTCACTTTGGCCTTCCCACAAGAATCCCCTCATAAGCTTTTTAAAAATCCTTGTAACAGAACTTAGAAATCTAAAAGTGAGGCGTCATATACAATATGAATGGTATAAACTTTCTAGAATATACTTATTGTTGTTTCAATAATCGTGCAGAAAGAAGTTTGAATTTTTTAAAGCGCCCATAAGAGTTCTTGGAACTGACTGGACGAACGTGTGAAATGGAGAATATTTTTCTCAGAGAATATCTCTGGTGCTTCGTAGTGCTTAATTTATTATTTTCATGAAGTTAACAATAATAACGAGGGAAAAATGAAGCAGTACATATCCATGATTTACTGTAGGATAAACGAATGCTGACGGTCATTGTTCTTGTTTGCAACAGACTGGATTAGGAGGTTGGGTGGGCGTACTTAAAGCTTTTAGTTTGTCTTGTCAATGAAAAATATAAGAAGTTTATTTGTTAGTCAATTAAAGCAAATGTTCTGTTCTCCTTTGGTCCTATAACTAACGTTCCTCCATAAGCTACACAACTTTTTGCAGTATCGGTATTTTGTTGTTACTAGTACTTCTTTGTCATTTACTGAAAAATGAAAATCAACTTCTCTCGCAACAAACAAAGTTTTCATATTGACCATTAGAAATTCCAATGAACAAACAAGAATTGTGAATGGAAGTTTTCTTTCTACTGCCTTGTCTGTTTTCCACATTAAGCACAGAATTAGCCTAAACTAATTGGATACCTGAACCAGCATTCTTGAAGTTCTTCACAGGGTGTAATAGAATAGTCATTATAGGTTGTTTATTTATTATGCAGATAAGAATTTTGGATAAAATGTTGAACTTTTCTCAATGCTGCTAACAAAAAGCTGTTTAAGAAAAAACAAAAGAAACATAATAATCACATTCTGTTGTGGTAGTGGCATCCATCTCTATCTTCGTGGCATTTCTGTTCTTTATGCTAATATTTTTGTATATGCTTGTTGAAGAGAAGATACTTGTGGAAAATGCAGAGCGAGTAAATGTAAAAGAAATTACGGAAGGGAAATAAGATCTGTCGGCTAAACGTGAGATCCAAGGAATATTTTCATGATGGCAATCTCAGATGACACAGTTATGGCTATCAAGTCTTACCAAAATCAGGCTGGGGTGTTGGTCAAAAACTACTTACTAGCAGATCCCTTTGTACCATACATTTCCATTCTTGCTGGCATATTTTTCTGCAAATTGGTATTTCATTTACTTATTATCTTGACATTTAGTAATTCAGTTAGATATGGGACTTCTATGTAAAATGTGGCTGGTTTCTTTTGTTTCCATGTCAATTTGTGTTGTGTTCTTTATTCAAAAAATCAGTTCTCGAGTTTGTTTGAAAGATCATATTGGTTTCCTGGTTTCTGTAAACATACTAACTTATCCTAGACTACAGGTTTATGATCTAACCCAGTTACTCAGTAACTTTTATATCAAGAACTATGCCACTCTTACAAAAATCCAACAAATTGAGTGGAACAATCGGTGGGTTCTGTTCCCTCTTGTCATTTCTGCAACAAATATATTGTCTATCCTTGATTTATTAATATAGACTTACTAATTCAGTGTTCTATTTTGGCAGAGGTATCTCCACTATTCATGCCATTTTCATCACAATTACGTCCTTGTACTTTGTGTTCTGGTCAGATCTTTTCTCTGACAAGCGGCTTGCTGGCTTGATCACATTTCGAAGTTCACCACTGTCTAATTTTGCATTAGGGGTAATTTTACTTTCTAATTTGTCAGTATCTTGCCATAATTATTGGTAAATCTGTTTTGCGTATTGTTAAAATGACTTGGATGGTATTGTTAAAATGACTTGGATGGTTGTTGATGGATGCGTGATTATTGAGTTTTATGGTTATTTCACTATATCAAGTACGGAATAAATTTAAATTCCCTTATAAATATTGTCTATAACATGATTTCCTTTGACATAATTGATTAAGCTTACGTGGCTCATCTTTTGTCTACTCGTTTTCTGTACGTCAGTGTGATCATGCTGCAAACTTGTTAATGGCTTAAAGACTTTAACCCTGTAAGATTAAATTTAGAACAGTAATTGCTAACTTCACTCTTATACAGCTAGATATGCTATATTTTATTTTTTTGAATACTGCTATGGTCTCTGTAATCGTTTACGCTTAAGACATAACAAACTGTTTTCTTGCTTCTTTTCAGTATGTGAGCTGTGATTTTACTGCAATATTTCATCCAATGGGACGTTCAAAGTTATAATCCAGATAGGATATGCAGTGTTAGGAAATAAACTCCAGTATTGATGGACCTCCAGAAAGCTTTTTGGAGAATTTGTTATCTAACATGGTTTTAGAGCAAGTGTTACTTGATTTCAAATTAACTGAATGATTAGAAGGGTAAAAACTAAAACGTTCAATTTACCTAAATGTCGTGCGTGCTACAAAAATAAAACTCCTCAGTTCGGTAACATACTGTATATATCACACGGTTGGGCTGTAAGTGCATTTTATGAAGTTTTGTTTTGCATATCTTTGTTGCCGTTGGTGGTGGTACCGGTCCCTGTGGGTATACATCTCTCACCTGTGTATTTCCCTTTAACTGTATGGAGAATATTTACATTTACAACTCCGTTACTCGTTCTTTGGTTCTTATGTGAATATTTATTGAACTAGATGGTTTCTGACAGGTCTCTGTTGGATACTTCATTGCTGATCTTGGAATGATCTTATGGCTGTACCCCTCTTTAGGTGGAGTAGAGTATGTAAGTCTCCTCCACAAAAGAAGCTAATCAAGCTTAAATTAGTGGGAATCAACATAAAGATTTCTCTCATTTAAAATGTGTTATTTGCCAGTGCATTTCTTTGCTTTTGTACTTAGTTATAATGCTTAAATACAACTTTTTTTTTTTTTTCCCCCAAAAAAAAGAGCACAAAGAAGCTTTTGGGTCCAAATATTGTGATTCTAGCTCACCTACTTCTTCACATAGGATAAAAACCTTTTGCGTCTTCTGACCACGCATTTTCTGAGTTTGACTTCGAAGGCAGTTGTGATCCTCCTCAAATATGGATAAAAAACGGCAGAGGTCTTGTGGAATGTTTGAGGCACGAAAAGAAAAGCACAAAGTTGCATGTAGATTTGTCATTAACTAAATCAAATATCAAGGCAACATATGCACGTCTATAAAATAAATAAGAAAGTAGTTTCCATGTTAAATGCAATGATACAAATTCCTAATATGGCGATTTTCACTTTCAGGTTATCCATCACTCTCTTTCTGGAATTGCAGTGTGGTATTCCATGTTTTCGGGAGAAGGACAACTTTATACATACATGATTCTCATCTCTGAAATTACTACTCCAGAGATCAATATAAGATGGTAATTCCATGATACATTGTATTTAATTTTGGACTTTCGCAATTTGATATGGCTTTTGGTTTTAATGAAGGTATCTTGATACTGGTGGTATGAAGAGGTCGATCGCATATCTCATCAATGGCGTAGTGATTTTTTTTGCATGGCTGGTGAGTTGAAAATTCCTTGGATTAGCAGCTATTGCAATACCAAATTTGCACTGAATATGGTGGTTGGTTACTCAAGATCTATGAAAAGCTGTCTCAAGCTTTCCCAAGCGATATAAAGCTAGCACCATGAGCATCTCTACCATTGTCTTTCAAGATGACAAGATTTTATTAATTTATTTGTTTATTTATTTTGTTGTTGTTTACTACTTTTTCTGCATTAAAAAAACAGGAAGAAAATATTGCTGATGGAACTTCTGGTATGCAGGTAGCTAGAATACTGCTGTTTGGCTATATGTTTTACCATGTTTACTTGCATTACGATCAGGTAATTAGTTACCATTTAAGTTTTGAGTTCCAGTGATTTTAGGGGTCTTATGATCTTAAATAATTCTTTTCTTTATCTTTTTTCTTTTGGTGTGATGCTATGTTTGAACATAATTCTTTTCAGTGGTTATAATGGTCACAAAAAAAAAAAAAAAAAAAAGAATAACAAATTTGGATTTCCGTCAACATTTTGCCGTTTTTTGCTTATTACAGGAGAAAATTCTTTGTTCTACTTTTCTTTGGCATCTAGTGATCAACTGATTTCACGTCTATTTTAGTCATTAGATTTTCTTTGTCACGTTGGAAAAGTTTACAATTCTAAGTTAATTTTCGTCTTTTAGAATGGAAGAAAAAAACCTCCTCCTTTATCGTTATTCCACCACTTAAATTTAAAAATCAACAAATAGTTTTTTTTTTTTTTTGCTAGCTAATAAGGTTTGCTCAATTATTGGCATAACTTGGCCTGGATGCAACACTTGGCTTTAATCTTAACATTATTTCAAACGATATCGACTCTTATTATGTTTTCTTGACACCGTTGAACATCCTTAGTTGCAAACAGATAATCCGGTCGTAATTTTTCAAGTTTTTTGTTTTTTTTTTTGTTTTTGTTTTTTGTTTTTTTTTTTTTTCCACTATGAATTGTAATGTGACAACTCCAAAATTGTTCAAATGCTTTTGTCACACCAGTTTGTGAATTTTGATGGGTTTGGCAGGTTATCCAAATGCACATTTTTGGATATCTCTTGGTCATGGTGGTGCCATCAGTTCTAGCTATAATGAACTTCGTGTGGTTTGGAAAGATTCTCAGGGGATTGAAGAAGCAATTAGCTAAACGGCAATAATGGGTACGATACAAATACAACTTTGGACTTCATATAGCCCTTTCTGGTGCATTCTTTTATATTCTTTACTGTAAAAATGATACTGGGGTGGGGGTAAAAAGCCAAAATGCTTCTGATTATCAGTTGGTTGAGGAACCAGCTACTTGTAAATGATTGAAGAGTTGTGCATATTGTCCGAGTCATCTCTCTAGTTTGGTAGCTTTCTTCCTCTCGTGAGTTCTGTGCAGATGTTGTCTTTTCCCATTTATAAAAAATGGAGAAATTTCCGGCGACAGGTTGAATGGAAAAGCGGCAATGGCCGATTTCTTCTTCCTATTACTAATGTATTCCGTGCGAGTATATTTTCGATCGCGTGGTTTAAGATTTAGATCTCGTCGGTTCATTTTGAGAATACTGTTTTCTTCTCCAGAAACCTGGGATCCATGCTACCTCTTCGGAAAAATTTCTCGGGTCTCTTGTCTTTGCAAGTTTTCCGAAATTGCTCGTCATCTGAACATTTTTTAGTCCTTGAGATTTCTCTTAATATGAAGAAGCTGAATAAAGAATAAGGCCTTGATAGGAGCGGCTTAAAGTACAATCAAAACTGGATGTGGATCATGTGGTTGGTTTTAAAAAAAGGGTGTCTTGGATAAAAAGAAAACTGGACTAAATGGCATTCTTCAAGGATCTGTCAAAAGCCAAAGTGTGGCAGATATCTATTCGTATTTGGAATGGTTGGGCTGTGTGTGTGTGTGTGTGCGCCGTGCGTGTGTGTATATATATAGAGAGGCAAAAAAAAAAAAAAAAAAAAAAAAAAAAAAAAAAAAGAAGAAGAAGGAATTGTATGTGAAAACAACTTTTGGAGATTGTAGTCCGTTCATTTTACCGATTTGAATTTAGAATTTGAGTGTTGCTACAGTAAAAGGCTCTCAAAAACAGTCACATATTTAACTTTTTTATTACAGTAAAAAACTTTCACAGAAAATTACATCTAAACTCGAATTAAAAACTCAAATCAGCGAATTAAACGGCTCGGCATTTTTCAAAACCATCTTTTATATAGAGTTGCCAACTGTATTTAGATTCCCCGCATCAAGCCTAATGTGTGTAAACTGAAGAAGCCAATAATCTAGACCTAATACAAGCTCTTAACAACCAAAATCAGCTTAATCTACGTGCATTCGTGGCAGAAGGGTGATTCCTTTGTCATGACCACCGGAGGTCATGATAATTCATATGCTCATCAATTGTAGGACGACACCTGTCACTAGCAGCAACGTAAAAGCCATTTATCTTAAAATGTAATTATTCTTCAATTATCATATTGTATAATTTATGATTGATATTCACACGTTAGACATGACCATGTTGTCTTACAACTCTCCATTCTCTAAGGTATAATAAACTCATTCATGCTACCTAGATATAGTCGGAATATAATGTGTCAATTTCACTGAAACATGTTAGAAGTTTCTCTAGAAGAACACGATTTCGACTATGTCCGAAAAGTTGCGCTGAAAAATAGAAAATTTTCATGAAATTCAAGATGGAGTCAATGTACTATTATCAAAGGCTCGTTTAGTTCGCTGATTTAAATTTTTAATTCGAATTGAGATGTAGTCGTGAGAACTTTTTACTGTAGTAAAAAAGTTAGATGTGACTATTTATGAGAGTTTTTTACTGTAGCAAAACTCGAATTCTAAAATCGAATCGGTGAAATAAATGGGGAGTTTGGCAACTCGTAGAGGCACCTAGAAGTATTCAACTGATCATATGCAAATGGCCGTTATGTTGAAGAAAAGGAGGAAAAAATGAGAATGTTGAGACCTTTAAAAATCCTTCTCGCTTGTGGTTGTGCTAAATTACATAAGAATATCTCTTATTCATAGCTGTACATCTCGATTATGAGATATGAGAAATGGACTTTTGAGACTACTTTTTCTTAAAGACTATCTTGAAGAGGACTCTTAACGTGGCTAAGGACCAAAAGCACAACTCTTATAAGTTAAACAAGTGGATAATTAGTTGGAATCTGATTTGGTTTGACAAATCAGTCATATTGTTATAGCTTCTCGGCATCTAAAACTAACCCATTTAGTATTTGTGGTTTATACATCTATCTGAAATTGATACGAAAATTAAATAATCCGATCAAACTCATTTGTTTAATGTCATTTTAGGTTGGAAATTGTTGGCCTTATTCTCCAGCTTCTCTAAAGCTTTTGTTTTTTTTGTTTTTGTTTTTTTTTGGCTTAATTGCTGTCATTTAAAAAAAGGGGAAAAAAAAAAAATTTGATTCAGCACAATCAAAATCGAGTGATTAGGTATTGGTGGCCAAGATAGTGGCATATCCGCATAATCTCGTTGGACTTCGACTAGCTGCAAAAGTGACAAGGGTCCTTTTGAGTTTAATAATCTAATCAATTATAAAGTATTTACTTATCGCGTATGATTTCCAGTAAAGCTAAATATAATACGCATAATGCAATCATTAAACAGCAGTTAAGATTCTTTCTCCAATTGATACATTGGACTTTGATATTATTGCATAGTTGTTGTCATGAATATCCGATCTGATTAATCATTTCAGCATAAAAATAATCTGGTCTAAGTACATTTAACGGCTTGTAAAATCTAAACTATAGACTTCAAAATGGCACTATATACATACTAATCTCTTGTGGAAAGAGATTTAAAAAAGAAAATAGAAAACTATATTCGATAGTACCTATGTTTGCATATAAAAAATTGTAGATGTCTCATTCTCATGGGTGCCACTATCTCGATAGCAGAATTCTTGAGCATGAAAACAACATAACTTTAACTGTAAGATCAACAAACTTTAAAGAATGCAATAATCTATGTTGGATAATACTGTAGGTTATATTAGGTGCAATTTATTGATGTGGTAATCTTTTAAACACACACCAGCCAAAAAAACAACAAAACAAAAAAAAAAACTCAGATTAATTAGTAGAAAAGTTAAAATTAGAGTTAATAACCTTAGCATTATTCGACTATGTTTATGTTTAACTTATATATATTGATTTCCATATTTAAGATTGTTGTTTTCTCTATAAGGAATATCAATACCATAATTAAGGTTTTTGTTGTCCTAGTGAACTCAAACTAAAGCATTATAAATTATCTGAATGGCATTTTTTTTTTCCAGTTTGCTTTTGCTTTTTTGTTATTAATGTTAGTGAATCTAAGTCATAATTCTACTAATCTTTAGGAAATTAGAGATGATCATCACAACTTTCTAGTACATATATGATATGCATTGTTACAAAGCGGGAGCAAACTCTAACAAGTTAAATTTCTTTACCAAAATTTTAGTTCAGAAAGACATTATTAATGATACCATATAATTTGCGTCTATCTTTTTTTTTTTTTTGTACCGGCAAAAAATATATAAATAAATAAAAGAAATTGCATCTCTTTTGTACCATATTCTCTTATTTTGGTTTCTTGTGTGAGATAACTTGAGCCATGCATGGCTTTAAAAATAAATAAATAAATAAATAAAGGAAGAAGAACTTGAGCCATGTGTGGGCGAACAAGCCTATTTATACTTCTCACTACGTATAGATTTGCATGCACTTCTCTTTAAAACAATCCAAAGATTATGCCGCTCATGATCACAATTGAAGTGGCATAATATGAGCCGAAAGATTAAAATACATATGGTACATGTTTTTATTTATCTGATTTATATAAAATGATATAGTTGTGTAAATAACTCGTTCAGTGACCAACCTTTGTACCGTTCACATTGCAAAATTGGTTTGTACAAGAATTGAGGATTGGGAAAGTGGAATCTAACTACATTTGGTTTTTAAAAGGAATGCATGGAAATATCAATTCCCTACGCTTCAAGCAAGAGAAACTATCATAGCATTCATTTGACTCGTAGAACGCCACAAGGACAAACTTATTCATCCAACACTCAAAGCGAATAGGTGTTACAAGTTTCATCAAGCTAGAACCTAGTAAAGCTGACGTCATAATGTTACAATTCGCGACTATAATAAACAGCGTCAACATGTCATCGTTACAACCTAATGATGACTGCTTGTCGTCGCTATAAGATTTTTAGCGACGGATTTTTAGCGACGATTAAAGACGTTTTAATGATATGATATTATTAGCTTAGTAGGTCTTTTCCTTGTAGTGAAGCTTCCACTTTCTACTAGATCTGACACTCATATATAAAATGTCTCTTCCCGTATAAAGGTAGTTAGATCGAGAAAGGCTATAGAACTAAAAGCCTGTATGGGCTGGCTAAAGGTGTGTAATAAGCTACCTAGAGACTCCCTATAGTGTACCCCACTATTTCTGGTCCGTTAATTAAAACAATAAAACAGAAAAAAAAAAAAAAAAAAACACTACAATACATGACATGCTCTATCGCGTGCATTCCAATATTTCTATATGTGCATTCCACTATCTTACTGAGAATTTTGAACTACGAACTCTATAGAATAATTGCATACGCACATCACTCCATTAATTTCCTTAAAACCTGCTCCAAATACCTATCAGCTTCGGGCGATTGCATGCCGTTAGTGTTATAAGTGTGTGTGTGTGTGTATATATACTTTTTTGATATATTAGTATCATATCGTACCGTTACTTGTTAGTGTTATAAGTGTGTGTGTGTGTGTATATATACTTTTTTGATATATATATTAGTATCATATCGTACCGTTACTCACTTTTTCTTCAAACCCTAGCTAATTACACTCACTTCATACCCACTCAATGGGCCATATTTTCCTGTCTATATAAGCATTCTGATATTGTGTTACTAATTCATTCACAATAGTGCATTCTACTAGAATTAGCTTGTCAGTATGGCAATATCATTCTCCAATCTTAGTACATTTTTCTTCCTGCTAGTAATCACTGAATTCTTGAACACCAATATGAGTACAACTCTAGCCAGCAGGCAAAGACGAGATACTAATTCACTAGTTCTTGGCCTAAGACACTCTAGGGAAACCCTTCCAACCCCGACAGCAAATTCCGGTGCCAAAGATCATTCAAGAACCACCGCTTCGTCGACAAAGGGACAATCAGAAGCGTCCTTCGCCGTGATGGAGCCACTGCGGGCAGTCCGAGATGGCTACATTATACCCCTATATTTAGGCACACCCCCACAAGTCATTCAAGTGTACATGGACACGGGGAGTGATCTCACTTGGGTTCCTTGTGGGAATAACCTCTCCTTCAGTTGCTTAGATTGCGACGATTATCGAAGCAACAAGTTATTAGGCGCTGCCGCCATTTTCTCTCCTTCCCATTCTTTGTCCGCACTTAGAGACCTCTGTAGTAGCTCATTTTGCATTGACATCCATAGCTCAGACAACTACATTGACCCTTGTGCAATGGCAGGCTGCTCATTGAGTATCCTCATGAAATCCTCATGTTCTATGCCCTGCCCTTCTTTTGCCTACACTTATGGTGCAGGTGGAGTAGTCACAGGAATGCTAACTAGGGATACCCTTAGGGCTCATGAAAATGTATTTAGCCCTAATCTTTCAAGGGAAATCCAAAATTTCTCATTTGGGTGTGTCGGGTCAACTTACAAAGAGCCTATCGGGATCGCGGGGTTCGGTAGGGGAGCGCTTTCCCTCCCATCTCAATTGGGGTTTCTCCACAAGGGATTCTCCCACTGTTTCTTGCCCTTCAAGTTTGCAAACAACCCTAACATTTCAAGCCCTCTAGTCATAGGAGATTCAACTGTTTCTTCTGACCGTGAAGGCAATTTTCAATTCACTCCAATGTTGAAGAGCCCCACGTACCCAAACTACTACTATATTGGTCTGGAGGCCATAACTGTGGGCAATAATTCTAGTGTGGCCCAAGTAGTACCCTTGAGCATGAGAGAATTTGACTCACAAGGAAATGGAGGTATGTTGATTGACTCAGGCACAACATATACTCATTTACCTGAGCCAATTTATTCTCAACTTCTTTCCACACTCCATTCAGTAATATCATATCCTAGATCTCAAGAAATGGAGATCAAATCTGGATTTGATCTCTGCTATCAAATCCCATACACAAGTGATCACAATAATAATAATGCTTCGACGACGTCGGGCGACTATCCCGACTTTCTTCCCTTAATCACATTCCATTTCTTGAACAATGTAAGCCTTGTTTTGTCTGGAGGAAGTCATTTTTATGCCATGGGGGCTCCGAGGAACTCCACAGTTGTGAAGTGCCTGTTGTTTCAGAGCATGGACGACGGGGATTATGGGCCGGCCGGGGTCTTCGGGAGCTTCCAACAGCAGAATGTGAAGGTTGTGTATGACTTGGAGAAGGAGAGGATTGGATTTCAACCAATGGATTGCGCTTCTTCTGCAGCCTCTCATGGACTCACTAGAAACCCTAATTTTGTTGGTTAGAAATATTTAGTTCTTGGTGGTCAGTATTGAGTTTCCTTTTCGTGATATGTTATTTTGCCATCTACTGTGACCTCTATGCACTTTTTTTCTTATTTTAAGTCAGCTTATTCTATAGATGCCATTGCCGGTATTTCTTTATTTTTTTACTTCAATTAATGAATTTGACCACTGGATTTAATGCTGGGCCATGCACCTTCAATCACATTGTTCCGATTAATTTCAAAATCCCAATATCACAAAATTTTTCTTATAATTACGCGGCTAGTAATTAGTTATAATTGCTCATAAATGATAAATGACTTACATCACTTGTTCTATAAGTGACTTTGGATGATCATGAAGAAGCAAGGATGATTTGGATATATTTCATACAACTTCAGTGAGAAAAAAAAAGGGGTAACTTAAGTGATAAATAATAGTGCTTATTTTTATATAAAAAAAGCATGTGATCCTATAAATAAAAAAATAAAGATCACATGTAGAATCGAACCGACATCCACCTACCCAGAACTCTCCTCAACCCCTATATTCATGCCATTCATTAAAGGGTCTTAGATGGTAAATAATAATAGTGCTTAAACTAAAATAAAATCTTCTCAAAAAATTTGAGGGCTGAGGCCCAGTAACTACGGATTAATGAATTTATAAATAAAAAAGGATCTTAGATGGTAAATAATAATAGTGCTTAAACTAAAATAAAATCTTCTCAGAAAATTTGAGGGCTGAGGCCCAGTAACTACGGATTAATGAATTTATAAATAAAAAAGGAAAATAGTAGAAAATAGACCGATATGAAAAGTTTAAGAAAGTATATAGGCCAATTTTTAGTTATAGAAATTAATAGGCCATAACTTGAGTTCATAACCAGATAAGTTATGGACAAACTTGTCAAGTTATGGTTCATAGCCAGACAAGTTATGGACAATTATGGGCAATAACTTGTCAAGGTATGGTTCATAACCAGACAAGTTATGAACGAAAACAGTAATTTGGCCTATTTATTAACTTATGTAAACTATTGGCCTATTAATTTTAATTCATCTCAAATCTTGGCTTATTTCCCTCTTTCTCCCAATAAAAAATTATACCGAGAGCCTCCAACTTGACGTGAAAATATTTATAATTTACTGTTGTAATTTCATATTTAGTGATTCTTCATACATTTGTAAAATTATACCTACACTCTTTTGCATTTGAACTTTTGATCTTAATATTCCCTTTAAAAGGAATTTAGACTAAAATTAAGTTATGAAAATACCATTCTGCCCTTACGCTATCAAACCTATACACGTTTGGATTAAACCTAGATTTATAAGATGTGAAGCTTAAAAAATAATTGAATCAAACAAGCATTGACCATTGCAAATGCTAACGCGGATCTGGCGCAAGGCTCACACTAAAGAGATTGTGCCTTGCAACCGGTCTAACGAGAGGCATACCGACCTAGTTAGAGCGATCTCGTCGACGTTAACCGTACTTACCGACATTAGAAGGAACAAAGAAGAAAGATTATGATTTGGTTATGTTTATATTCCTAGGATTATGTAGTTTCTAAGAATGTGAAGTTTTGCTTCAACATGGAACTACAAAAGTGAATCATATAAAATCTTCTATTTCAAAATTACAAGGTATGAAAATATGGCTGGCTCGCAATACATGGTCGATCCGCCATTGAATTTAGCATATGGAAGAAAAATGAACGGGCCAAGTTATTCTAAAAATAAAAAATAAAAAATAGTTTCTTGACTTCGATTAATTAATGTCACGTATTGACATGTAAGAACTTTATTCCACTAAACTATAACAAAAGAAACATCAGGCAGGACTTAATTTAGGGGTAAAAAGAGTAAGAAATGAAGGGGAAGAAATCTAGAGTTTCTTCGAGACGTCTTTCATCAAGTCAGGATTGGCCAATTGGAATGCATACAATTCATCGAGCGAAATGAAGCCGTCGCCATCCTTGTCTATCTCAGCCATTCTGCGGTGAACTTCATCCGGTGAACCTGAGCCGAGAGAATTCAGCGCATCAGCCAGCTCCGTCCATGAGATTTTTCCGTCGCCGTTTGCATCGAAACGCTTGAAGATTCGCTCACATTGCGCCCTTTCCTCTGTAAGTTCAGCCATTGTTGTGGTTAGCTGTATAAGACTTTCTTATTTGATCCGTTTGGTTGGCTTCGTGGTTGGAGAGTGTGGCAAGAATATGTTGAAAATGTGAACGTAAAGAATGAGGCATTTATTTAAGTTGACACTTGAATGAGCCTAATCTTGGTTGTCGTTTTGGACCCGGTTATGTTGCAGCTTTAGAAACGGATCACCTTGAACTAAAAAGGGAAATACTAATTTAGGAAAATCTTAAGAAATGATAACACTTTGATCCCCTTTTATGTGACTGAAAAATGCATCCCATACTTGCATCCATCCTTTTGTGATTTTTGTGCCCGACAAAAATGCTCTTCTTATGATTATGATTTGTGGATTCTGTGTCATTTTGAGCGTTGAAGACGTCAAGCTAGCAACACTTGACTAGAAGATTCAGGATAACGTTATGATATTTTAACCATACTATATTGATAAATTATATGAAGATAGCAAATCATGCATATTTGGCGACTTATTTTCTTATATTTTTTGACAAGTGCATATTTGATCACTTTTCTTCGCAAGGTTCATTGCTCGATGCTAGCTGCAGCTCCAGCAAGAGAGGATTTTTTTTTTTTTTTTTTTGAAAAACAGGAGGAACTATATAATATATATTCTTTCTGAACGGGGAGATTTCATTTCAAAATAGAGAATAAAACCAAATTGCAATTTGTGAGATCTACAATGCAGTCCAAGTATCAGTTGACAAGGAAAAAAAAAAAAAAAAAAAAAAGAGGCCAGCTTTTAGCTAAAAAAATTTCGGAGCTTTTGATGGATCTGCATCATGGTAGCTTCTTAAAAATTTATACATTTGCTTCCCTGTTTTTCAACTAATCGTACAACTTTTCAATACTGCTATTTCATATTAAACGCTAGAAGGTAAAATTACCTAGATCTTTAGAAATGACAGTTAATTTTGTCCCAGAAATTGGTTCTGCTTCGACCAAAATTATTGCAACATATTACCATTTTGTTTCCTTTTCTCTATCCCTGAGGCCGCATAAAGAAATGCTTGCAAATAACCAATACAATGGTTTTTTACTCTCAAAACTTAAAATAAACATATTTATTAGTGATAACCCCCACGAAGCACTTCGATTATAAATATTTATCCAGTCACTGAAGCTATGTATCTGCTACATCGCAGGCTATTTAATTGTCAAAATTGAATTTCTCACCATGCTTCACAACAGCCTTCATATGGCACAACCATTCGGCAAGGAGGTGCGAAATGGTAGGAGAAAAAACACGCGCGCGCATAAATTTAATTAAAAGCTCCAACTATTGCGTGATCCTTTCACCAGCTGCACAATTGTTTCTTGATTTTGGAATTGTAAGAGGACCTACCACCCTTGTCTTTGTAGGAGTTTCTAGAGGCAACGGTCTTCCGTCCTCTGTGAGCTGCTGCTATGGCATGTTTCCTCTGCTTGTTTAAGCTCTTTACCAGTCTTTCGTCGTTTTCATCCGTGGACTGATCATCCTGAAAATGAAAATAATTACTTAGAAGGACTTTGCATTCCATAATGCAATATCAAATACTGCAACTGACTCTATTTTGGCACTTAAATTAAAACGAAACCGCAGATATTGCATTTTCAGTTTCTCATGTAGATTTGTTTGTGTTCAGTTTTATAATGATGTTGGACAAATACCCGAAAATTGTTATTGGAATACACGTAAAGGCTCCCCAAGTCAGAACATTACTAAAGTTGCTTCAGACAAAAAGCTTCGTTGGACAAAAAAAAAAAAAAAAAAAAAAAAAAAAAAAAAAAAAAACTTTGTTGGAAAAAAAAAAAAAAAAAAAAAAAAAGAAGAAAGATAATATACCTCGTCAATTGTGTTCTGAGTATCAGGTCCGCTACTTGGACCTGCTTCACATTGTTGTCTGTCTTCCAGTTTATCTGCCTTTGCACAATCTAACGTTGGCTGTTCCTGAATTAATATTGTACCGAGTAAGAGATGGAAACATTGAATACCAAAGTGCATAAAAAGCAAGGGTTAATTATATAAATACATCGTCAGAGTTTCCCTAGTTTCAAGCATTTGTGTAACTTGACATAAACTCCTATATAGTTTTCTTCCTTCATTTAATGGATGGCAATGTAACATTTTTGAAAACTTCGACTCCACGTGAAACAATTCATTATAAATTAGAAACATTATCTTATGCACATATATTCTTGAATAAACTGGCCTCTGACTTAACATAACAATTCTACCTGATCTAGCAAGTGCAGAGAATCAACACCTTCGACGATTTCTTCATTAGTACCAGAGATGGATATGTCGTCTTCTGTTCCTTCATCACTATCACTAGCATCCTCCTCTATACCTCCTTCAATGAACTGGAGATTAAAGTATTATATTGAAGAACGCACAAAAGAAAAAAAAATAAAAAGTATAGTATTTTCTCCCAATATAAATATACTGGATCTCTTATTGTTATTAATTAAAATACACCATAAATGAACACTCAGCTATGGCTGACTAAAACAAAGATGTAAAAATATGACTGCGACCTCATAACCTCAAGAGACATAGGGGGAAGGGAAAAAAAAAAGGAAGCCGCCTCATAATTCTGCTAAACAAGATTATCACAGAGGTGAAGACCAATTAACACTACTGATATACGGGAGATGCTGTAAATTAATGTTATGCAGATTTCATTATTTAAGCCTGGTTCATTTCATGACTCAAGTCATATTACTATAGTGTTTTCTCTCACATAAATTCAAATTCAACTTTTTTGCTGCAGTTTTTTTCTCTCACACAACCCAAGTCATGACTTTGAGTTGTGCAAATGAACACACCCTTTGTAAACCAATTAACAGTAGGCCAACACTTCAAAATAGTTGTGTATCTTAGCCAAAACCTTGTATTTCATAAGTGGTTCAGACCAGAATTGCTAACATATTCTAAGCAATCCTGATTGACTTAATAGCCTACAGGGTTGAGAATCAAAACCAATTAAAATTACTCCAGTACAACCCGACCCCCTTCAAATGAAGAAAAAATAAAAAGAATAGAAAGAAGAAGAATATTGCGATCCAACTCTATTCCCAACTTTTTAATACTAACCTACATGGCACATGAGTTTTCATTCTTTTTACTACCAATGGTTATATTCTCTAAAGTGATATTCATATCTTCTAGCCGTTCCAAAACTAGAAAAGATCAAAAATAAATCCAAAAATAAATCCAAAAATAAATCATACTTCAACATACCACCATTTCCATACCTGCTGAATGTCTTCCTGATCCTTTCTTGTAAACCCACTGGCAGCAAGTTCCTTGTCTAGAAAACCAGCATCTTTGGTTATTGAAGAAAAGCAAATTCGGCCACTTTCGTCTGTATCAGCCTCTGTGCCATCAGCATCAACTGTATGCTCTTCAAAAGTCAAATCAAACCTGAGAAAGAACAAAATGGAGGAGACAGAGAGAGTCAGAGAGATAAGAAACTCGACTAAGGTGATGAAACATATTTCCTACCCATACTGTACACACTACGTATCAGGAGTTCCACAAAATCAATAGATACAAAGGAAAAACAAAATACTTGAACAGAAATGTGAAAGAGCATGGTGATCTCACTACTCTGGACTATTTGGTTGGAAAGAAATGACAGGATTTTTGAAGAAAGATAGATGGAGACTGTGGACCTTTTTGAGAAAGCAAAATACTCAGCTTCCTTTTGGACATCGACTAACATGGCCGTTTTTGAATTGTAAAGATTTGTCAGGGTTGTTACTTGCTATGAAATTTGGGGGTTTCTTGTTACTTGCTATGAATTTTGGGGGTTTATTGATGGTTTATGATCTTTCTTTAATTTTCTCAGTTGTTTTCTTTTCGGTTGTATCTTTTCTTCTTTAAATTATATATATATATATATATATATATATATATTTGAAGGTCTCTTGTCCTCTCTATGTACTTATGTACTGAATAAAAATATAATAAGATGAAGTTTCTACTGTTAAAATAAAAATGATTTCAACTAAGAAGATTAAAAGAAGTGTTGCTAATCAGCATAAAAAGATGATAAAGTTTCAAAACTTAGGCCCCATTAACTTCACTAATTCGAGTTTAGAATTTGAGTTTTGCTACAGTAAAAAGTTCTCAGAAACAGTCACATCTAACTTTTTTACTACAGTAAAAAGCTCTCACATAAAATCACATCTCAACTCGAATTACAAACTTGAATCAGCGAAGTGAACGGGTCCTTAATTACTACTAGAGTCTAGAAAAGATAAAGTTCATATATACTATTAAAAAGAGTAATCACTGACCTCTTTCTGAAAAACTTGAACACGCATTCCACATCACGGTCAAAGTACCTGAAAATGGAATCAATTAGATTTAGATTAAAACACAAAAAATATGGCTTTCAAGAATGATAACTGGATAACAAGAAATCACCCGGAGACAATAATAAAACAAAATATGACCAATAGTGAAATTTAGTAGCATAGTGTCTTACATCTGTGCATTGCGATGGGATATAGAAACCATTTGTGGAAAATCGATCATGGTGACTTTCTCATCATCATCAATCTACAAAGAAACGTCCCAAAAGATTATCTCAAGTTTACAAGGAAGCATAAAGGAGGAAAACCAAACGTTATGATATTACAATGCAATAAATGAATTTACAAACATGAGAAAAGTGCTACTAATGGTTTTTTTTATTTTATTTTAAAAAAAGCAAAAACAATTACAATTACAAGATACAGGACATCACACAGGTACAAAATTGAAAAGTAAAAAGAATCATAAATTGCCATGTTAGCATACCATTAAGTTGAACTCATTGAAATCGCAGTGAATGAGACCATGTTCTGCCAGTCGAACAATAAGACCGATGATTGTTTCAAAAACCACCTCTGGATTTTGCAATTGCCTTACCTGCACACTTCATTGGGTGAAAATGGCCAACAAATATACCATTGTCAGCTCATTGAAGCAATATACGTTTATTTTTCATTTTGTTTCTCGATAACACTATAAATAGTAAGTGCAAAAGCAAAGACTTGAAGATGTCCCGACTTAAGCTTAATGACATAGTAGGACTTCTGCTTCCTTAAAGTTCAGTTTTGATCACTGTCTATATTCTTTAAAACGTAGTTCTACAGGTTATGGTGATGCTGTGTTTTGTTTCTCCCCAAAACAAATAAAATGTGCATTTGTCCGATACAACGACCATCCATCCATCTTACGGATTTACAATGAATAACATTCCCATCTGAAAAAGCTATTCAGAGGGGGGAAAAAGTTTAATAACAAAGGAACACTTACAGAGGATACCCTTGAACAAGTGACATAACCACACAATGCCTATTACAATCAACAGCATCAGGAACAGGAAAACCATGTTCTTGCAAGGCCTGCCCAAGAAAAGTTCAAGTATCAGGTCATGACAACACTAAAAATTCCACAATAAATTCTAAAAGATAGCAGCTCGGAACCTTCATAAAAGCGAATTCCTTTAGGGCAGCAAGGCGGGACAAATAGAGCCAATTGTAACTTCTTCGATGTTTCAAGTAATCACGCTTAGCTTTGACAGCCCTAAAAGAAACTCTGCCAAGTCGGTGCAATTTCACCGCTAGCAATGTACCATCTTCGGTTGCGACTTCAAAGATATCTTAAAAAAGAAAAGAACTGTTATTTAAAAACGTTTGTCGAATATGACCAACATGTCAAAATTCTAATATAAAATAAGTACCGGACTCTTTTCCAACACCAATCTGACGACCAATAGAAACGAAGACCCCACGCTTGACCATAGTCTTAATTGCAAGAAAATCGTAACCGAGGTATGTGAGGCGAAACCCATCGTCTAGATACACACGTGTAAAATAATATGAGCGAAACCAAACCATTAATAGTTAAGGAAGACTTTGGAAAATGTCAAAAGGAAGAAGAAGTACTGACATTTGGAAGAGTCATGGTGCAACAGCTTATACTTGAGCAAATTCTTCAAAACTTTATACGTACCCCCGTGCCTACAAAAAAAAAAAAAGAAAAAAATCCAAATAGATAACATATAAAACAAGCTAGCAAAATTCGATGATCAAACATGAAACAACAATGGTAGAATGACAAAGACATACTTGAGACTAGCTATACGATGGATGAGCTCGGAAGGTACTAATTCGTGCTGAAAGCAAGGAGTCCAGGTAAAATTAACAAGATTTCATCAGTTAAATGATTACACAAAATCAAAAGACAAATAATTCAAAACTAAAATCCCGAAACAAATTCTACCAATAAATAAGAAAGACCGGTGAAAATCTGAAAAGGGGAAAATAAATAAGAAAAGCACCATACATTCCTCATTCCCATCTCGACAGCAGTAAGAACCCTAAAATCATCTTTTGACAAGTATCTGAGAACGTTCACATCCAGCTTCATTGTTGATTCTTTTCTGCAAAACCTAACCTATTGCAACTGAAAAATAAAAATAAAAATAAAAAATCAACTAATGTACAAATTAGATAGCGATCAAACAAAGTACAAGAAAAGAAAGAATACGATTATAAAATTTACTAATATTAAGGAAATTCCAACATAGAAGAAAAATCAAAACCCTAATCAGAGCACATAAACACAAATTCAGAATACTGCTAAGTCTACAAAAACACCAACAGAGGGCAAGGCTGTAAGACTGAAATCTCTGAATTCGGACTTCACAAATGCACAAATAAATTCAGAACAAGAAAACGAGATACCTGGAAATAAGCTGAGTTTTTTTTTTTTGGAGTAAAATTGTTGCGATTTCTCTTTTTCCGACGATGAAGCTTCTGCTACGATGGAGCGCGCTCCGAGTACGATAGTTATTGAGGCTGGCCGCGCCTACTTAACAACGGGCTTTATACTTTGGGGATGTTTGGTATGCAGGAATCAGTAGGAATCATATTCTCGAGAAAGTGATGGAGGGTAATATGATTCCTAAGAATAATACATTACTGTGTTTGATTCTATATTAGAATCTTTCTCAAATTCCTAAATATTACATTACTGTATTTGGTTGTTCCAATGGAAATAGATCCATATCTGCTCATTGATGGAAACAAAAGAAATAAGCATACTGAACATAAAATTAACTCCATAGACGAATCTTCTAGTTCCATATTTCAATAGTGCAAGTGTTCAAGGGAAAAAAAAATCAAAGATTGAAAAAAGCATTTAACTTGAAGCATTACTGTATTACACGGGAACCAAACTAGACGAATCTTCTAGTTCTAGCTTTGAAGCATTTTACTTCTACAGAACCAAACATAAGGTTCATTCTTCAGATTACAGAACCAAACTAGACGACTTGGGTGGTGCTTTTTGGTTGATGCAGGTTGTGTCTCAGGCGGCAGATGCAAAGAAGGATGGAGCTTTCTTGAGAAAATACAGGGGTTCAACTTATGTTTTAGTCGTGGAGATAAAGAGAAATAGCAAGGGACAAAAAATCGATGGGGAGGAAAACAAAAAAGGATTGTGTTAATTTTCAAGTTCTGGTTCAAACCCAGATGCGCCGATGGGGAGAAATAGCAATCTATGCAATCGATGGGGAGAAATAGCAAGGGACAAAAAAGGATGAAAAAATCGTGGCCGTTCTGGTTCAAACCCAGATGCGCCGACGACGTTCTGGTTCAAACCCAGTGAGATTTTCAAGTTCAGAACAAAAATTAACACAAATCGGAAAGTTCAGATCAAAAATTTTTCACAGAAAAAGGAGAAAAAAAGGAATCATACTCTGGTGGTGGCGGCAGAGGAAAGTCCGGCAACGGCGTGGTGGATCGGAAGGCGGCAGCGGCGTCCTCGACGGAAGCGGTGCTGGGTCTGGACGAGAGAGAGAGATGGGTGAGA